>NC_092814.1:153071840-153371840 GCF_023375885.2 Dermacentor andersoni
ATTACTGTTTTAAACTGATTATATTTTGCAGGAAGCTTCTCAGACTTGTTTGACAAGTTGATAAGTAGCTTTTTAGCCACAAAACACCACATATTAATTTCAAGGCTGACTTTGACTCTGCTCTGCAATTTAATAACTATATTCCACGAAATATACTAGTCATATTAAACATCGTCACATACATACATACATACATACATACATACATACCTTAAGATACCCGTAATTTAGAGAAAGGAGTGGCTTAAATTTATTTTTAATGCGAGCCAAACTTCTTACTTAGCACATATTGCTAATTGAAGTTCCAATTTCAACATTCCCATTTCCTCCCTCGCCTTTTTTCCCTCTTCTGTGCAGGTATTGCTTGCCTATGTCTACAAGAACTTTCACGCGTGGCCTGTGACAGCAAGCTTTTGTGGGCAGCCAGGGCTCTGTTACGAAGGCTGGCCTGCTCTGGCAGCGGCGGCAATCATCTTCAAGATTTATCCATGCCCACCTTTGCTGTTATTTGTGACTCTTGTTAATTACACTTTCTGCATCTTTTCTAATATATTAGGTAATAAAGTATGACTATGTGACATGGTGTGAAGTAGATGTCTTGCTGCATTTTCGCTTGCACTCATCTTTTATGCATGAAAAAACTCATTGTTCAGTGTATGAAAAAAATAACAGCATATTACGATTTATCTTTCAGTTCCGGTAACATGCAACGTACGTGCAAGGAATTCGCTAATGGATGGTGTATCGAAGAACTGAACATTATTTCTGCGTGATGCTGTACAAGCATGTGGCGTTACTTTACAAGGGGCACCCACAAAGTAAGTTACAATTGACTTTTAAATGAAGCATGGACATCAGAAAAAATATATTTATATTGCCAGTTAGAGTGGTTCTCAGAGTGTTTTTCCAGATGCATACTATCCTTTATTTCTTAGGAATTCATTGCAGCACAGCGTTCTGTTTCGTATACTGATGTCAGGCCATTGTGCCCCCTGTAGCTGAAACCATGTAATTTTTGCCTGAACTGCAGCATCACTGACAAAATGTTTCCCTGCTAGAAACTATTTCAATTTGGTGGAGACCCAGCAGGGCAAAGATTCGTCATTAATGACGTGTTTCATGCAGAGATGTTCTTGTTTAGGTCAATGGGTATGCTATCAAGGGGCAGAACATTGGCATGATATCAGCATACAATACATATCTTGTTTTATTTGCAAAATAATTCTGACAGGCGGCATTCAATTGATTGGTCTAAGTAAAAATCACTAATTAACCAATGAAGCTGTACTACACTCATCTCATGGTTCACATCTGGAAAAACTACCTGTGCATCACTCTATCCGACAATATAAACTTTTTTTTCTGATAGCCATGCCTCATTTAAAATAAATTGTGACTATGGGCAAACCTCGTGTTACTGTAACAGCTGCCGCAAAAATTTGAGAGTATGTCTAAACGAAGTCATCAGTTGTTCTTGTCAAGCTGTCCATTAGCCAACTTTTAGCGTAACGTTAGCAGGGCTTACTCAAGTACTTCTAGATGTCCATGGCTACAAAATGTCTTTATCAAGACAGCTAATAGACTTTTGAGTTAGCCGTTCAAGACATCTTTAATACATGAAATAGATGCTTGCGTGTTCCGTGGGAAGCATGCTTCATTTAATTCGCCTTTATAAGTCGCCTTTACTCGACAATATATACGCAAATCTCATCGGCCGTGCGAACAGCCCGAGCTGTGCCTTAGACACCGCAGCATAAATGTGCGGCTGTCCTACCTACTTGCAAGAGCTGCACACGCTGACATCTGTGTTGGCAAGCATAAGCAAAGCAAAGGCAAACATTATGGGAAGTTCTGGGCTTAGCGTGACCGCGCATGGCAGCAAAGCCATGCGCGCCACGAGTGCTGCCACGAGTGTTGTTCTAGACTATTTATCAGAACACTGGACTACAGTTTAGGCCTATAAAGACGGTCTCTATAAAGGCGAAATGCGTTCTGAGATTGCTGTATATACGCACCCTTTCTTCCTGGCATCATCTTCATCTTCTTTCATCACTCGTTTTTGCGCCCTTCCCTCCTTCCCCTGTGCAGATTGAGTAGCAGGCCATAACATAACAACTCAGACCGTCCTTTGTGCTTTTCCTTAAATAAATTGTCTCTCTGTTGCTATGCCGCAGGCGATTTTTCAAAATTCTGTTAACTCTATAGAACATTGCGCTTAGCGATATTATGCCATGAGTACAGAGGCCAGCGCTACCAACATTTTATGATCATGTAATTAAAAGGCTTTGTGCGTGCTTACATGCTGGATGGTAGCTTTTCCAGGCAAAAGATGAAACCCGGATGACGCCACGTTCGTTTCGTCAGGCTTTGCTCTGTGTGGGAAGAGAGAGACGGACCGTGCTAATTACACCGAAGGAAAACGTCCCCCCAGTGCAATATTTCAGCTGATCAAAAAAAATTTTTTTTGAGGACGCGAGAAATGGCTTCAATATAAGGCAATCACTTTCCCTCTTTTATTTTTGTCGGTGACAGGTTACGAGGTATAACGCGGACGCAACGAAAAACTCGCGCAAACAGCGCGGCACCTGGAAAATATCGAGATATCTCACATCTCATTAGCGCGCGCATTTTGCTTTGGAGCATAACGGAACTAAGGCCTCTAAAACACCTTCGTCGCTCCCTCTGCGAACGACGTGCACAGCAGCTCTAGCCTTTTTTCCCCTTCATTCTCTGTTCTTAAACGTAATTGATTGCAACTCGAGAAACAGTCCCGAAAAGGTCGTTTTTCAAGCATCTCGGCTTTATGCAAAAATAAGCACAGTGCGGTAAGCTGCATTAATGGTTTAATTTAAAAGGTCGGTGATGTACAGGTGATGAATGTTTGTAAATGCTACATGGCTGGCGTGCAACAGAACACGGACATTATTGCTGCTACGTTAGAAATAGAAACAAGTTCGCCAGTTCGAGAGCTCATGCACGCTGTACCTAAAGCGAACATTCATCACGAACCGTGTTTACGTACTCAGGTCGCCGTCGTCCCAGGTCGTGCCGTCCCTATATCATGCATGCATGACGACGTACGCGTCGCGATAGAAGGAACACTACGGGAATAACTTCTTCGACCCAACCATCGCCCGGTGTATAGTGACCTACGAACTATTGATTGCGCCAGGATCGGTCATCTAACTTGTGGATTGACATTGGCTTCACACCATGCAGCCGAATACCACTGTGTCTACGTTGTGCCAAACATACTACAAAAATCTGGCCAACGTGGCACCTTGCATGACCCGGCGTAAATACTTGGATAGCTCTGTTCTGTTGGGCCGAAGCTTGCATTTCTGGTTCATTTTATTCTGGCTTGTAGTATCAAGCAAGCCGTCCAAGTGTAGTTCCAACAGGCTGAAATATATAGTAAACGCCTTTTCCCGCTCAGGCACAAATTCATAAAGCATGCCTCGAGGGGCACTAGGAGGCCCCCACTGTCATCCTGGTAAATTGTGCCAGACTCAGATTTAATTTCTTATGCCTATTTTTGCAGTATAGCAGCTGCTTTAGACACTCTTCACACCCTGCCTATTGTATGAACCCTGAGCAAAACGTGAGTCTGTCTTTCTCTTTAGCATGTCGAACTACATGCTCATAGGTATGTCAAAAGAAGCCAACAAAGACACAAAGGACAGCATAGGGGAAATTACATTTTCTTATTAATTGAATTAAAGAAACTGATATATTGCCACATGCTATGGACAGCAACGGGACTGAAGAAGAGGAGAACGAGGTTCGTCTCGGCTTCGCGTGTCGACGCTTACGTTTCGTGAAGTGCAAACGCCTGCATTCTCATTCGGCGTGTATACTACAGCAGGGTATACGCGACAATATTAATGGATATTAATGTGGATGAAAAAACAAATGACCGCAGGTGGGGCACGAAGCCACGTCTTATGATATGACTAATAAAAATCGGGCCCTCGGTTTTCTTTCTTCTCGTTCATTAGATATCATCGAAACACATGAAAACTTAAAAAAACGCGACTTTCGGGGTTGTCCTATAAATTAAATCAAAACCTCACGCAGGGCATGTAATCGCCGCTTTGAATATGGTCGGTAGAACCTCGGCGAGACATCTATAACCAACTTCTGGGTCTCCTGGGCCTTTGCGTTGTCGTCCTGGCACCGCCCCAATAGAAAGAAAGAAAACAAGAAAGGCGTGTCAACTAAAGTCGAGGCAAAGGAAGACAAGGTCGACGTATGTGATATAAGTACTCATAAGTACTGAAATTGGGGGCATTAAATATAGATTAAGGCTTCCGTTTGGGCTATTTGGAATATCATACTTGTGTTCAACTTTGGAACGCTGCTTTTTAAACACAAGGCATTAAGTATGGTGCAATGTAGCAAAACTGTATGGTAGTTTTGAATTATTTGCATTATTTTCTTCGTTCCATTATCAGACGTTACACTTTTTTCGGGTCCTCTATTTCTTCTACTCGTGCAAATTTTCATTCGTCTTCGTCTCTTTTTTTTTTCTTTTTACTTTTAACGTGCATGTACTTCGGCGTTCTCTCCTTTTCGCGTCGAATTCAGTTAACACGCGCCTTTCTTTTTTTGGCCAAGAAGTCTAGCGGGCCCATCCCGAAAATGGTATAGTCTATGGTGAAATATGGTTACGTTTCAACTATATTGCTGCCAATTACGCCCATACCATCAATTTTACCTATAGTTTACGATTGATTCTCGCTTCTTGTCTCGTTATTATCAAAATTTGACACTTTTTTGAGACTCGCTGCGACGGTCTGGAGGCACGAACGGGCCGTTTTTAATGCGCGAGCATTACTTGGCTCATTGTACAACACCGCCTCCTTCAGAAAGCCTTGGCAGAAAAACGGCACATCAATTACGTCATCTTCGTAAGTTGAGTAAATAGGTATGTGCGACTGGGAATTATGTGCCACTCTGCAATGACGAAAGAGATCCCTTCAGTTTGTCCGACGCTGAGCGAAATCTAATCCACGTCACAAGGTTCCTCAAGGAAAGCAACTCGACGCTTTCGCAAGCTGCACCACAAATATACTGGACATGTGCTGCTTTTCAATGAACGTCTTTCACGCCAACGCTTTAGTCAGCTGCGCCATGAATGCACTGGGTATGTGCCACTCTTCAGTGAACCCCTGGCCAACTTGGGTCACTGAGTACCACTGGGTGCGCGGGAAGTGAGGAAAAAATTCTCAGCGCACGTAGGCACCGGCGCGCCACGCTTCTCGTCTCGGATGCCACGCGCGGACTTCTCGGCAGCGCCACTAGATGGGGCCGCATGTCCAGAAAGAAACGCGAGAGTGGAGCCCGGTTGCCGCATGACAGGTTTCTATAGGGGTATTCACACGAGGGATATTTTCGCGGGGGAGGCGAGTGATATGGGTGGAGTTCAGTGATGTCAGCCACCGCGAAAAATGCCCCGCACACGTCCCTCGCTCACACGGGCGAGGCAACCGGGCAGGAAGAGCAGTGTTAGCAGACTACTCTAGTGGCTTGTACTCTCGACACCACTCTTTATTTCTTCAAGTTCACCTTGTTGTACGCTCAAAATGTGCCGGCGCCCACTATATACAAAAACTACCAAAGGCACGAGAATTGTTCGACCAGCGAAAACAAAATATTAAGTGGCATCGTCACTTCTTTTGGCCATCGCAGTAGTACACGTGCAGGGGTACACGTGCAACGCGCCTTCACCAATTTGACGAGGCCGCCAACCACTACAATGAAGCATGTGCAATATCACTGCCGCCCTGTGGAGCAGCAACCTGGTTAAGGTTCCCAGACACCACCACGAAGTTCCGCTGCCTCCTGCGTCAAGTAGGGATCATTTGTTCCGTCCGGAGAGAAGGTCTGTTCTCCTCGGAGATACGCACGGCGGCGGCACACCATATCTCAAAACCATGAGGTCATTATCACGTGATGCGCACTCCCCGCACCAACAGCCGGGATTCCTCCCCCGTGTGAGTACGTTGTCACGCACGGCGCGCCATGCATTTCAGAGGCTACACGCAGGCTTCGCGGCGGTGGTGCTAGATGGCGCCGAGTGTTCTTAGGGAATAGGGTGCCTCAATGCCAGCGCCGCTTTTCAGGGTGGGGACAGCCTTCGAACCGCCCGACGCTGCCGCTCTAGCTTTTCGGTGCCATGTTGGTTCTTTCGCGCCGGTTGTCGAGCTGAACGGACGCGCGCACCATTTGCTTTCTTTGTGGCGTTGTGGTGCGAGAGCTCGCGTTTTGTGTAGTCCCTTGTGACGTTCGTGCTTATTAACGAAACATCAAGGGCTGTTGTGTCGCTCTGTGCACTGGATCGAGCGCAGAAGGGCAACGGGTATTTCGTCTCCCCCGCGATGTTGAACGAAGGAAGAAATGGGCAGCGCAAATAAAACGTCACAACGGGGCACCGACGGACAAAACGAAGATATGCGAGATAAGGATCGTGATTTTGTCAAGAATAATGTCCCTTTGTAATCCTTTTCATTTTCACAGAGAAGCTGTATGTATTTGTTGGCGTGCCATTTGTAGAGATTATAAGGCTGCAGTATGGTGTGATCGCTGTGTTAGCCTTGTTGAAACGGCGTAGGTTTATTCTAGACTACGAGCAGTAAACAGCGCTAAACAACAGGACGAAGAGAGGGACACAAACCACAGCGCTGACTAACAACCAAGTGACTTTATTCTTTCAGTCAGTAATATATATATATATATATATATATATACTCTACCGCAATATCAAAGCACAAAAGCAACAGAAATTCAGCATGCGTTGTTGCGACGCCTGTTTCTCGAAGCCCGACCGGCATTACTATTGGGTAGCGTGGCGTTGTCGGCAGGCTGCAGGCGTCCGGTAGACCATAGCGACCAGGAAAGGACGAGACGATTTCTAGTACGAAACTTGCACTGTTTATTCGATGGTTGGTGAAGGATAAGATGAAGAGAATGAATGAAGTGAAAAAGGATATGGCCGGGCCCCTTTAATAGGCCCCCTACAATCGTGGGCGGGACCTTGCTCACGTCAACGTCACGTGAAAGGCACTGAGTCTGGTTGTGATTGGGCGGCTGATCCATGTCCCAGGTGACGTTCGCACGTGCTTCCCTCCGCTGGCGGCAACACGCGGGTCGGGGATCGTAGGCGGCTGATCCTTTCTTCTAGGCGACGTTGGTTCGCGGAAAGCGTTCTCCCTTAGAGCTGGACAGTTCGTGGAAAGGGTTCTCCCCTTGGTCGCACACACAAAGAAGCCTGTCATCACTGCGGGGCGCCTGCCAGACCGGCATCCCCACGGGACAACCATAGCAAATTAGGAATCCATCCTCCATTTCGGTTGAGCAGGGTCTTGCGAGCATCCTTTTTGCCCGGGGTGTTACACGCCAACCGTAACAGCGCAGGGGCAATAAATAGCAATCAATGAGATAGGAAGGCAATTTCCTTCGGATGGAGAGAAATGGAGAGGAGGCTTACACATGCTTCGCCGCTATTATGAATGTGAAAGGCTTCGGAAATAAGACGCGCGCGGTCATCGCGGTATTTTGACAAATAGGTCACATCTTTAAAAGACGTCTTGCAGCCGCATTAAATGCAATGCAGTGATAATTGAGTGTCTCTAGCTCATTTTTGAACCTTGTTTGAGTGTTCGCGCATGCGGTCATTGATGAACCGCCCCGCTTGACCGATATAGAGACGCTTGCATGAAAGAGGAATCGTATAAACCACACAGTCGTCTTCGTCCTGTTGTTTAGCGCTGTTTACTGCTCGTAATCATGAACCAACCAGTCCAACTGCGTACTCTTCTTATTCTAGACATGTGTCAACTGACCTCTTCAGTTGTCAACTGAAGACGTGCGTCAACTGACCCAACACTTCTAGCTATAGAAGTCTTGGAGGGCTTGTAAACTCGTTTGCTTTTTGAGTTCCGGTAATGATCTCTTTGTAAGCATGAGAGGTTTATTTGTTCGTTGACTCGGGTGTGTGCGAGGAAAGTGCCTTACAATTTTGTTTTCCGGCACGTCTTTCAATAACATACTGCTCCTCGTATTTTTTTTTTTTTTATTACAGCTCCACTTTAAGCGGAATCAATTTGAATTAAAACGTCAGGATGGACTTGCCTATTCGACTACAGGCGTATGTAAATGTGTATATTATCTTTTTTATATTTTGGCATTCTGCAAAGTCTTCTGAAAGGTACAGTCATGTGTCGTGTGTGTTTTTCTTCACTTGCTTCTCCTACCAATTCTTCAATACAGTACATTGTTCTTGCGCAAATTTATAGCTTTTATTTTCCGCAGACTACACTCGCTTAAGCTTCGCTCATGGAGTGTGCATAAGTTACGTGCATTGCTCATTATAAGGACATTTTACAAAACTTCCACGCGGGTTTGCACAATGGAAGAGTATATTAGCTTACTCTATTTCATTAACTGAATATTGAATCTTTCGGTCAAAAGTACTGCAAGATATCGTCAGCAAGGGATCTTGTTGTTCTTTACAACCCCATGGCATGCACTCATCATTGCCAGTTCCTCAGCAAATTCTGTGCGTCGCTTCCTCTTTCATGGTGCATTCATTGTTACTTTTACGTACTGATTCTGCTAGTTGGTTAGAGGAATTTTTTCTTAAAGGCGCTGTCCTCCATTTTTTCACCATCAATTCGTGTATTAGATACTGAGGCTGCACAAGCTTCGAAGCTTAAGAGGAAACTTTAGCTCCGGTGCTCCTATATAAGTACATGTAAAAGGAGAATTCGTTTTTCTCAGCAACCACAGCACCAAATTTGACGAGGTTTGTTGCATTTAAAAGAAAACTTAAGATCTAGTAACTCTTGGTTTCTAATTTTCTATTTAGGCGGTCAATTTTTATAAAACATTGGCAAGAACCGAAAATTTTCAGAAAACGAAACTATCAAGTTTACAACTCTGTAACTCAGCAATGAAAAATGATAACACAATTATGTGCATTGCATCTAATAATAAATCTAAAGCGAACAAAATTGATATGTCATACATAAATTTCAAAAGATTTAGTAATAAGGAAATAAGCTTTTGCTGAATCCTTTTAGACAACGTAACGAATTCACATAAGACATAAATTAACATATCGAAGTTGTCCGCTTTGAATGACCTAATGGATGCCGTTTACAGAAGCGCGATATCTGTTCTTGATGCAGAGCTATTAATTTATAAACTTTGTGCTTCTATTTCTTCCGAACTATCAAAATTTTTTAAAATCTTTTAACGAAATGCAGGCCCTAAAGCAAAATTACACTGCCAACAGTCACTATAATTGACTTTTATCTCTCAACTTCAACAAATTTCATTAAAATCGGTCCAGGCGTTATCTCAGAAAAGCGTTTCTGCGTTTTACATGTATTTCAATAGGCCGCGTCGGAGGTGGGCCCGAGCTAAAGCTTCCTCTTAAGCCAGGTTGTTTTTAGATGTACGTGATAAGACATATATGCTGATGTGTACATTATGTGCCTAATATAGCCTCGCATATGATGATGTAACCCAGGATTCATTGTCTTCGTTTGAGAAATACAATAATTATTTGAGCAACGTGTTACTTATGTTTGCGTATGCATTTTTTCTTGTGCTATTTAGGGTTTGTTAGGCGTGCACTGTTATCTGGTCTTGTTCGGCCTTTTTGGTGTTATTTGAGGTTTGCTGTTTTATCTCTAAATAGTTTTTGTTATTCATCAATTTTCTGCTTTTGACACTTAACAAATTCTTATATTCATTCACTATTACATACGTAGTTTTTATTTTATCGTGTTTGTGCATTTTTATGTAAACACTTTTTTATGCATCACACCTGCTATGATCTCTATTCGAGATCGCAGTATCCATAAATAAATAAATAAATAAATAAATAAATAAATAAAATGTGTTGTCAGCCTTCTCGGGAGCAAACGTTTTCGAGGCAAGGTGGAATGCACTGCAAGGTATTGCGTGCGTCAAGCCATGAAACTTCATGTAGACCTGATATATACGTATTTGTGCATGAAAATGCTTTTTCCTAGTATACTAATGCATAAGCCTGCTCACGCTTTTGCTGCATAGCAGTATGAAATGAACTTGGTGTGTACATTGTAAAAATAACATGCTTTTTGTGGGCCGACAAATACATGGGGACACCACCATTTGCATACATTTCAGCGAAGTTTCCTTCTCACCCTAATACATTAGTAGCATTTTTATAATTACTAAAATTTTCATTTTTGGAAGCTCGGCCCGGCCATAGAAAGTCTCCATGTCAGCCAACACTGCCGACGACCCTTGATGTGATGGAAGATGTTACTGGAAAAGTTGAGCGATTTGTGTCCACATGTCTCCGCATTTATCCGCGATGGCTTAACACTCCTGAAAAGCCAGCTGAGTGTTGTGCTTGCAAGACTGTAGCAGGTACGAGCCTGCAGTATGGCAACCGCATTTTAACCAGATAACCTCTCTGAGAGCGTATAAAGTGAATAATTAGTGCTTACTTTTTAAAATAAATTGTGCTTAATTGTTGAAAACTGTTCTCAGTGCATCTTTTCTTCTTCAGTAGCCACCTGAAGTGCTGTAGGCCCACTCAGGCGACGTCTCCTAATTTTTCTCCTACTTTCATAAATGTGACGGGAAAACCACAAGAAACAAGGTTGCTTATTAAAAAAGTTTCAAACTTAAAATGTCATCCAAGTGTGCAATTCCAGTAATATTTGTGGGACGTTTACGAGTGAAATGTGTAAATAAAATAGGGGGTAACCTCGCAAACAAATCATACCTCCTTCAGGTTGCAATACTTGCGAAAAGTGTCGAGCAACCTCTTTTGAAACGAGCAATTTATGCAAGCAAACTGTTTATCAGATGGCAAAACAGAAAACCTGCATTTAAATCACGGCAGAATCGCCCTTAATTAGCACGCCCGCCCAACTTTCTATCTGCCCGATTGTTAATCTGCAGCCGCCACACGCCCAGGGCCTCCGTATTGAAAAGAACCAAGATGGCGCCGAAAAACGTGAGTGTCCCCACCGTGAAAGCGGCGCTGGGCATTGAGGTACCCTATTAGGGAAGCGTGAAAGAGGAGTCCCGCTGCAGTACAAGCCTTATAAACAACTCGTTTCGACGGTGGCAATATGTTGTGTCGCTATATTGATTCAATGCTAAAAGCGTTACCGTCAACAGTCATGGTAAGGCGGGTTCTGCCGAATTTTTTAGACGCAACGGAAGTGGGAATGGTGGAGAACCAAAGAAGGAAGACCTGCAGGCTTTGCCTCAACACTAAAGGCTCCGATAATAGCAAAGGGTTTGTGACACAAAAGCCGATAACTTGCTACAGTTAAGTGTCATGAACATGGACACCTTGCTTTATGCTGTCGAAATCAGCGCCCTGTGTTCTCGTAGCTGAACGGCGACAATGAGAATTTATGAGGGAATTGACGGGGAACGGAAAACACTGCAGAGTTCTCTGAGATTCCGCAGCCACCATGGATGCCGTAGAGCACTGCACGGGCTCGGGCCGGGTAAGCAACTGTTGACTCGGTCCCGGGCCGGGCTCGGGTCTTAGTCGGACCCGTATAGATCCGGGCACGCTATGTGCAACTCCGCAAAACTGAGGACTACAATAACTACAGCCCTATGAAAATTTTAGGCCAGTGGTGCCTGTCAGTTTCTGGGAAAGTCGGGGCAAGCAGGCCACGACACAGCAGCGATGCGCTGCACCGATTGTGGTTCTCTGGAAAAACGGTACCGTGATCACAGGCGGCTTTTTAGTGCGATTAGCATTATTTGCCTACTTCAGGCATTTTTCTATCCATCTGTATATATATATATATCTGTGCGTATCTGTGTTTGTGTGTGTGTTCTTTGTTCGTCATTCCATCGTAATTTCATGCCATGGCCATCGTTGGTTTCATTCCAGCTTCCTCATCTGATTTTCGTCACGTAGTCGTCCTCACGCAATCGTCGTAATCCCGTTGTCGTCATGCCGGCACACAGTCGTCATCCTACCGTCATGGTCATGGCCGACCCTGGCGAGCGAGGCTCATAGAAAAGCTGGCTGATGACGGAGACAGTGTATGTCATATATAGCCGTAGCAATTGAAATCAAAGATCCACCACTACACATTCTAAATAAAGCTGCTTTCGACACCGCTACATTGCTTGAGTGCTAATCGTATTAACTTCAAAGCCATCTTGAGATGTGTTCTGTCGGAATTCTTTCGTCTTCGTGCATTTGAAAACTTTTATCAACATTGTTTCCAGGTTATTAAGACATCGGATTCATAGGGACGATGCCGTTCGAATGGAGATGGCGCAGTGGGTTAGACAGCGGCCTCACCTGTCAACAAGGGGAAGCGCATTGGTGGGGTTGGGAGCAGTGAAGGACGAATTTCAAAAGAGATATATATTGCCACGACAAACTTGGTGACATTCAAGTTGCGCGCCCTTTGCATTGGGCACTGTGCACGCCGTACAGTGGTGTTGTTCAGCAACAACAGGCAGCGATCTTCGTGGCACGGGCAGCCAGTTGGACCCGGCTCGCATGCGCCACGCGCACGAGGTGTCACGCGAGGAGAAGAGGAAGACGGTTCGAGCCCAGTTTGCGAACGCGACTGCCGCGGACTTCTTCACGACCGCAGTGACTTTTACTTGTGGGCACAAGTTCGCCTTTAATAAATATCGTTGTTTTACTAACATCGTTACATTTCTGGTGGAGGTGCGGGGTATGAGTCGAAGCCCCACGAACGAAAGTCAGCGTAGCCCCGACAACCCGCGAGTCCATCCTGTGGAACTGACACCTGTACACCAGCGGACCAGCCGCCGTCTTCGAGGTGACTCGCCCGAATTCGGCCCTCTACTCTTCTTGCCAAGAGAAACTCCCACAACGGACGCCGCCACAATGACTACCTAGGTAACACCGGAACAGCTAGTCGTAAGCCAACCTCGCAAGCCGCCAACATTCCATGGTGACTCGTTCGAAGACGTGAAAGATTGGTTGGAACTGTTCGAGAGAGTGGCGAGCTTTAATGAATGGAGTGAGAGACAGAAGCTCCGTAACGCATATTTTGCTTTGGAAGACTTCGCAAAAACGTGGTATGAAAACCACGAACCCTCTTGACCTCTTGGGAGGAATTCCGACGACAACTGCTAGCAACGTACGCCAGCACGGATCGTAAAGAAAAGGCGGAAATCGCACTTCAAGCCAGGAACCAGCTCACAAACGAGAACGTGGCGATGTACATCGAGGACATGTCCCGCCTGTTCAAGCGTGCTGATCCCACCATGAGTGAAGAAGCTGCGCCATCTCATGCGTGGAGTAAAGCAGGAACTCTTCACAGTTCTCGTCTGCAACCCACCGCGCACGGTCGCCGAGTTCAGATGTGAAGCAACGACCATCGAAAAGACGCTGGAACAGCGGGCTCGGCAATACAACCGTGAGGCAAGCTGCGCACCTGTCCATGTCTTCTCTGGAGGCCTGCCAAACGACCTCGAAGCCCTGCGGGAGCTTGTCCGGTCAGTGATCAGGGAAGAGCTCCACAAGTTGCAGATACCTCAGGCTCCAGCTGCACTATCTATCGTCGACGTTGTCCGGGACGAACTCAGGAACGTCATACGGGATCCAGAGCGTGAGCCACAGCCGACGCGGCGCACCCCAACGTACGCCGACGTACTCAGGCAACCCGCGGTACACAGTAGTGGAGCAGTTGCGACGACCATTCCCTACAGTACGCAGTGCACCTCGTCTACTGGAACCACCAGCTGCCTATCAGCCTTTAGCACGTAGTGCACCTCGTTTTGTGGAACAAAGGCCCCGGAAAAGTGACGTCTGGCGTGACCACGAGCGCAGGCCTCTGTGTTTCCACTGCGGAGAAGCGGGTCACCTGTATAGGTTCTGCCCGTACCGTCAAGTTGGGTTAAGGGGTTTTCCCTTAAGCGCACCATGCCCCCGAAACGGTGAACGGCCAGCGGAGATCGAAGAATACTTGTCGACGCGCCAAAGCCCCGTTACTCCTCGCCAACGTCAACCACGATCACCGTCGCCCATGCGCTACCGTTCGCCTAGCCCACGCGCGTCTCCAAGATTGCCTAGGCGTCGTTCACCAAGCCCACACCAGGAAAACTGAAGCAAGCGACCTGTGGAGGTGAGGCCACTGATAACCAGAGTTACGAAGATCCTCCAACGCTATTCCAGTGCGGTGACGAGATAATTCCAGTCTACAGGTGCAGGAACTAAACGATTACGTCAGATTTGCGGTTGATAATAGACGGATGCGAGCTGAATGCCTTAGTCGACACCGGCGCTGATTATTCGGTAGTAAGCTTCAAGATGGCGAAGCACCTTAAAAAAGTTGTGACGAAGTGGACTGGTCCGCAGATACGCACGGCAGGCGGTCATCTTATTACGCCCCTTGGCCGATGAACCGCAAGACTTACGATAAAAGGCTTCAGTTACGTTTCTGACTTTATTGTACTGCCAGAATGTTCACGGGAACTTATATTGGGAATGGATTTCCTACAAGCTAACGGCGCCATAATTAACCTACGTAGGTCCAGTGTATCTTTCTCGACAAAACAAGCTATACCTGTGGAAGAATCGGAGGAGCGACGTCTCGCTGCATTGCGCGTCGTTGACGATGACGTAACTGTGCCGCCACGCTGCAGTATAATGGTTCTTGTGGAGAATGAAAGATTTTCCGACCGCGAAGTCATAGCGGATGGAAACATAAAGCTCCTTTTCAACAAAGGTATTTGCGTGGCTCGGGGCCTTGTTCAGTTAAGCGATGGCCGTGCAAATGTCGCACTTACAAATTTCGGTAATGAATTCCAACACATCGCACAAGGAACAGCTATTGCCTATTTCCACGAGTTCTGTGAAGCGACCGAATTATGCAGCCTAACTACGTCAACTGCCCTGCCAGCAACCTGCAGTGTCGACAGATCAATTACCGTCAACCCGAGACTCCCGGAAGCCCAAAAGAAACAGATATATGCCCTGATAAAGGATTTTTCTGACTGCTTCTAAGGTACGGCGCACGTCTGTTGCGAAGCACAGAATCATAACAGAGGACGCCGCAAGACCGGTATGCCAGCACCCGTATCGAGTTTCACTAAAAGAAAGGGAGATCATGAAGAAGCAAGTAGAGGAGGTGCTTTCAGATGACGTTATTCAGCCTTCCAGCAGTCCATGGGCGTCTCCGGTAGTGCTCGTTAAGAAAAAAGATAACACACTTCGATTCTGCGTCGACTACCGTAAACTGAACAGCGTAACCAAGCGGGATGTGTACCCCCTTCCGCGTATCGACGATACGTTAGATCGGCTCCGTTGTGCAAAGTTTTTCTCCTCCTTGGATCTCAAGAGTGGATATTGGCAAATAGAGGTGGATGAACGGGACCGTGAAAAGACAGCATTCGTAACCCCTGATGGCCTCTACTAATTTAAAGCACTTCCATTCGGCCTCTGTTCCGCGCCCGCAACGTTCCAGCGAATGATGGACTCTGTGCTTGCAGGATTGAAATGGCAGTCATGCTTAGTGTATTTGGATGATGTGGTTGTATTTTCCACCACATTTGACCAACATCTAGAGCGCCTGAGACTAGTATTAGAAGCTATTCGCGCAGCAGACTTGACAATTAAGCCGGAAAATGTCAATTCGGCTTCGATGAACTTCGGTTTCTCGGACACGTCATCAGTGCTGAAGGCGTTCGGCCAGATCCCGAAAAGACAGCAGCTGTTGCGAGGTTCCCGACACCCACAGACAATAAGTCAGTGCGACGTTTCTTGGGTTTATGCGCATACTACAGAAGATTTGTGGAAAACTTTTCAAACATTGCTGAGCCCCTTACAATACTGACAAGAGAAGATCAACCTTTCATGTGGAAAAGCGAACAAGACGCCTTTGACGAGTTAAGGAAACGCCTGCAAGCTTCTCCAATCCTTGCCCATTTTGATGAGACAGCCGACACTGAAGTTCATACCGATGCGAGTAACGTCGGCCTCGGTGCCATACTAGTGCAGTGAAATAACGGCCAGGAGAAAGTAATTGCTTATGCCAGCCGTAAGCTCTCGAAAGCAGAGGCAAACTACTCCGCAACCGAGAAAGAGTGCCTTGCAGTCATTTGGGCAATATGTAAATTTCGGCCCTACCTCTATGGTAGACCATTCAGAGCAGTCAGCGATCACCATTCGCTTTGCTGGCGGGCGAATCTCAAGGATCCATCCGGACGACTAGAAAGATGGAGCCTTAGGCTTCAAGAGTATGACATTACTGTCGTATACCGATCAGGGAGGAAACACAGCGATGCCGACTGCTTGTCACGCGCACCCGTCGAGACAACTGTGTCAGAGGAAGAGGATTTCCCGTTCCTTGGCATTGTTGACGCGTCACAAATTGCTCAACAACAATGAGATGACCCGGAATTGCTTCCACTTATACAGCGCCTGGAGGGACTCGACGTTCAACTCCCGCGTATTTTCTCTAGGGGGCTATCCTCATTCTGTCTGCGAGGAAGTGTCCTCTACAAGAGAAACTTCGAGAACAGCGAAACAAAGTTTTTACTTGTCGTACCCACATCTATGCGAGAAGAAATTTTGCATGCATGTCACGATGAGCCGACGTCTGGACACATGGGCGTGAGCCGTACAGTCGCCAGGATTCATCTGAAATACTAGTGGCCCAAGTTATTAGCATCAGTGCAGCACTACGTCAAGACTTGTCGCGAGTGTCAAAGGCGCAAGACTCCCTCCGTAAAACCGGCCGGCCTCCTCCAGCCTATAGAGCCACCAAAAGCCCCATTCCAACAAGTCGGTATGGACCTCCTTGGACCCTTCCCGACATCATCTTTAGGCAAAAAGTGTATAGTGGTGGCCACGGACTATCTGACCCGTTACGCAGAAACTGATTCCCTGTACAATGCAACGGCTGTCGAAGTTGCAAAATTTTTTGTCCACAATATCGTGCTCAGGCATGGCGCTCCCACAGTTGTTATTACCGATCGTGGAACGGCCTTTACTGCGGACCTAATGAAATGCTTGTTGCAAATGACACATACTGATCATAGGAAAACTACGGCGTACCACCCTCAGACAAACGGTTTAACTGAACGCCTCAACAGAACACTGACCGACATGCTTTCGATGTATGTCGACGTTGAACATAGGCTGTGGGACGAAATTTTGCCATACATCACCTTCGCATATAATACGGCCGTTCAGGAAACAACACGAGTCACCCCGTTTGAACTTGTATTCGGCCGAGCAGTAACCACAACTTTGGATGCTATGTTGCCGTTAGGTGAAGAAAACCGTAACTCATCTGGCCTAGATGATTTCTTGCAACGAGCCGAGGAGGCATGACATATGGCAAGGTACCGAATACGCCACCAACAACGCATCGACTCCAGCCGGTACAACCAGCCCCGTAGTGAAGTTCATTACCAGCCCGGTGACAAGGTGTGGGTATGGACCCCAGTGCGACGCCGTGGACTGTCTGAAAAGCTCCTGTGCCGATACTTCGGCCCTTACGAAATACTTCGTCGCATAAGAAGTGAAATCCGCTGGACACGAGAGCCCAAGACGGCGCAACTCCACGGAAGTTGTGCATGTTATCCGCATGAAACCCTACCAGGAGAGGTCATGAACAACAACAACAAAGAAAAAAAGTGAGAGCCCACAGGAACCCCTACTTCCTCTCATGCATCGGGCCGATGCGGTAAGAAGGGGGATAATGCCACGACAAACTTGGTGACATTCAAGTTGCGCGCCCTTTGCATTGGGCACTGTGCACGCCGTACAGTGGTGTTGTTCAGCAACAACAGGCAGCGATCTTCGTGACACGGGCAGCCAGTTGGACCCGGCTCACATGCGCCACGCGCACGAGGTGTCACGCGAGGAGAAGAGGAAGACGGTTCGAGCCCAGTTTGCGAACGCGACTGCCGCGGACTTCTTCTCGACCGCAGTGACTTTTACTTGTGGGCACAAGTTCGCCTTTAATAAATATCGTTGTTTTACTAACATCGTTACAGTATATTTATAAACTTTATTAAAAGAATAATTAGAATAATCGCTGATGGTCGGGACCCCTAGTCCAGGGCTGCGCTGGCTCTTGCCATCTTCTCAGCTCTCTGTATCAGCTTGAGCTGGTCGTCGAGGGCCAAGCTGGACAGCAGTGCCTCCCATTGCGCCCTCATTGTGTTCGTGTCGGGGTGTTCTGTGTTGTGTAGCGTGCACTCCCACGTAATGTGGTATGGGGTTGGTGTGGCCCCGCACCACGGGCACTCGTCCCTGTAGGCTGTGGGATGTATGCGATGTAATATGTGTAGGTTCGTGTAAGTGCCTGTCTGGAAGCTACTCCAGGCAGCGACATCCTCTGTCATTAGATTTCAGTCGATGTACTCACCGGCAGGCGGAGAGCAGTCTTGAAAGCCATCCTCAAGAGCGTGTAGGCCTGCTTCGTCTCGGACTGTGTGAGATAGTAGTAGGGCAGGCTGTATGTGACTCTGCTCACCACCAGGATTTTGACCAGTCGGCGGGTGTCCCATTCCTTCATGCTTCTGTTCTTGGATGTTACGCGAGAGATCATGCGTGATATCGCCTTGACATTGTTTTGAGGAGTGTAAGGGTGTGTGTGGTCCGCTCTTTGGACTGCAGCCACATGCCCAGCACCCTTAGCAATGGCTTCTCTGGTATGAGTTGAGGTATACCTGTAGTTTTCTTGTTGGGTCTGTGGGGGACTGTGTGGTTACCCCGGCCTCGCCAGGCTCGTAGGAGCTCAGATTTCTCGGGGGAGCACTGTGTTCCCCGTTGGCTGACGTATTCTTGGATAAGGTGTGCTGCAGTTTTCACCCATTCTTCTTTTTCAATGAAAGACCCTGTTTTGGTCCAGAATGTTATGTCGTCTGCGTAAATTGCGTGTCGAAGACCTTCTACATCCTGCAGTTTGCTTGCGAGGCCGATCATGGTGACATTGAAGAGCGTGGGTGAGATTACAGCACCTTGCGGTGTTCCCTTGTTGGGAGGGTGGTACACTGGAGTCTGTTAAAGCCCCTTGATAATTTGAAAGTAGCGACACTCTCCTCCTCACGGCGCTTTCCTCCTCGATTCTCCTCGCCCGCCGGCTGCGCACGGCACGCTATTCCTCCTCGGCTCCCGCGGACGGGCCGCAGGATTCTATGGAGGTGTGTTATTTTGGGCCAGTTGCGCGCCCCAGTGGGGTTGAAAATTTTGAGAAATGCTAATAACAGCATCGATAATGCTGGAGGCAACGTTTATGAGGAGGTTGATTTTTTTCTTAAAGCCGTATGAGCGGGGTATACTGGTTTAAAGGGAGCTTTGAGGCGAGTTCTATACTCCAGACGCTTTTTCTGCCACACGATGAGACGCTTTACTTCGTGCGTCTGATCTAGTATTGCTTGTGACACATCCCTTTGTGTGTGGCTTATTAAGCGAAAGCCTTAGACCTCTGTTTCAAGGTCCCGTTGTGAGCTACATAAAATATCACGTGACCGAAGGAAGGCGGGAAGCGAACCAAAGCATATGCAGCCGCGTATAAGAGATGATTAATGATAAGCAAAGCAATGATTGATTAATGATTGGATTAAGATGAATTCGCGTGTATTAAGGATGATTAAGGTGAATTAAAGTCGATGAAGGTGCATTAGGGTGAATGAAGGTGGATTAAGGTGCATAAAGGAGGACTAGGTTAGATTAAGGTCGATGAGGTTAATTAGGGTGGATGAAGGTGCGTTGGTGTGCATTGAGGACGATCATAGTGGATTATGGTGGATTAAAGTGCATAAAGAAGGATAAGGGTGGATTAAGAGGAATTAAGGTGTATCAAAGAGGATTATGGTGGGCTAGGGTGTATCAAAGTTAATGAGGAAGCATTGCGGTTGATTAAGGTGGATTAAAGTGCATTAAGGAGGGTTAGAGTAGATTAAGGTCGATGAAGGTGGATTAGGGTGCATTAAGGAGGACGCTCATGGATTACGGTGGATTAAAGTGAATAAAGGAGGATTGAGGTCGATGAATGGGCATTAGGAGGATTATGGTAGACTAATCGGTCTTAATACTCAATGTACCCCAATTCACTTTAGTCCTCCCTAATCCACCTTAATGCTCCTTCATCCACCTTAATACTCCCAATCCACCTTAATCAACCTACATCGCTGCTAATGCAACTTAGCCTACCTTATGCGGTCTTAATCCTCCTTTATCAACCGTTATCCATCATAATCCGCCTTAATCCTCCTTCATCCACCTTAATCCTTATTCACGCACTTTAATCCCACTCAATCCTGCTTAATGGTCCCAATCTACCTTAATACACCCTAATCCGCCTCTATCAAATCTAATCCAGCTCCATGGTCCCTAATCCACATTAATCTACCCTGGTCCATCCAATTCGGTCTTAATCCTCCTTTATCAACCCCAATTCACCTTAATCGACCTTAATCTTCCTTTATCCACCTTAATCCACCCTAATCCTTGTTCATGCACCCTAATCCAGCCGAATCGGTCTTAATACCCTTTCATCAACACTTCACCTTAATCCACCATTATCCGACTTAATCCTCCTCCACGCACCTTAACCTTTATTCATGCATCTTAATCCGTCGTAATGCACTCTAATCCACCTTAATCTTTTTAATACACTCTAATCAACCTTAATCCTCCGTAATCCTCCTTATGTCAACCCCTAATGATTCATTAATTAACTTGGGTAATCATTCTCTTATACAGGGGTGGACATGCTTTGGGTCCCCTCTGGCCTTCCTTGGGGTCACGTGATACTTCGTTTACAACGCGACCTTGAAACATAAAGATCTAAAGGCTTTCGCCTTAAAACTTAAAAAAAGCTCAATTTTGACTAGTTCACGCTCATCACCTGCAATACTACGGGCATACTTGCCACAAATTTTTTCAGGGCGCAAAGCAGAATCAATAATACTGCACTTCCGACTGAATAACAACAGTTAGCGACGTGCGAAGTGATGGAGCCGCCCCAGAATATTAAGCATACTGAGGACAACCGCAACAAAAACGCTGGTGAGCAGGCCGGAAGAATGAAAAAATAATGCCGCATTACGGGATGCTTTGCTACGAGCTATAAGGAAGACTCATCAGCTCGCAAACAACGCTGTTCTTTGTCGGAACAAAGTTCTTTCGGCCAATGTCATGCAGCCACTGCTTCCTACGCAAGCCGTCACGCTTTCATTGTGGTATCATAAAAACGGCATAACCATCTTCAGGCTTCTTGCTGCAGTTATATGCCCAACAGCCCGGCATAGCGCTAGCACATAGACCAGAAACACAGCGTACAACGTTCGCTACGCCGAGCTAAAGCGCCGAGCCAGCCGTGCTCAGGAGGAAAATGGCGCGAACGAAAAAGAAAAACACAAGCAAAACTCAAGATCCGCGCGTTTCCAAGGGCAACGGCAGGGAGACCAATCGTCGTGCAGAAAAACGGGGGCAAAACTGGTTGCCGCGGGGGAACGCGCAAGGGGCGAGGAGGAGGCGAGGAGGTCGCGCGGCGGCGGCAGAGTTCAAAGAGTGTCGCTACTTTAAAATTATCAAGGGACTTTAGAGTTTGTATCTTCTCCATCTTCAGCTCCGCTGTGCGGTGGCTCAGGAAGCTCTGAACATGCTTGTACGTTCGCGCATCGCAGTTGGTGTTGGCGAGCCCTTCTAGGATTCCTTGGTGGCTGACGTTGTCGAAAGCCCCTTTGATGTCGATTGCTAGGAGGACGTGTTCGCCGTTGCGGGGAACGTTGCTGAGGACTTCTATGATTTGGAGTAGTACGTCTTGTGTGGACAGGCCTGTGCGGAAACCGAACATGGTGTCCGGCAGGTGTTTTTTGTCTGCCAAGTGTCTCTGTAGTGTCGTGTTTATAATTTTCTCGTACACCTTGCCGAGGCACGACGTGAGCAAGATGGGTCTGAGGTTTTCAATAGCCAATTTCTTGCCTGGCTTGGGGATCACGATGTGGCAAGTCGTCAAAAAGTCGGATTAAAATGACGAATAGTTATACAGATATGTGCATGGCATTGGCGTTGAAGAGACTGGAAACTGTTTGAATGATGGGAGACTCTCTGCAAAAAGAAATCTAAACTGTCATAATTTACCCAAAGTATATTCTTCCTGTATACAAGCCACAAGAGGAATCAATGAAAAAGACTTCGCTACAACTCGCTGGACTTTTCAAGAAGAGACGACATTCCTAAGGACCGAGTCATTAACAATATTTTGTTGTTGCATATAAATATGTAGATTTTCGGCAGCAGTCATTGATATAGATTCCACTCTTTGCATTACCTTGTACACGATCATTTTAACGGAAGAAAAGCACAAATGTATCCCAATTTAAACGTCTTCTTGGAGTAGTGAAATAAAGTGGCAGCATACATATTACGGAATATTCATCCACTATCTGTGCATTAAAGCATAGTGTAAATCGCTACTGGTTTCCATTTAATTTCTTGATTAATCGATGACTTTACTATTGCTAATCCCCGACACGCACCTGTACATCGGCTCTAACGTCCAGAATGATGTCATCTTATCGGACTATGCTAAAGCCTAGCATCCTCCATAATGTGCCCCACCAACGTCTATTTCTAAAACTTCACCAACTTGACTTGCACCCTGATATCCTTAAGTGGCTAAAATAATTTTTACCCAGTACTCACAGTCTGTACCTATGAACGGTCACTGCTCTGGCATTCCCCAGTTACCTCTGGTGTTCCACAAAGCTTCGCATTCGGTCCCCTTCTTTTCATTCTCTATATTAATTATTTACCCTTGCTTGTCTCTAGCCACATTCGCATGTTTACTGATGACTGCGTTATATACCGCAAAAGTCACTAACATCTACTAACAATATTTTCTTCAATTCGATTTTAGCCGTCGTGCAGGATTGGTGCAATAAATAGCGCATGACACTTAACCCGAGTAAATGTAAAATCATCTCCTTTACCCGCCATCCAAATCCACTTGTTTTTTCTTACACAATTCCTAACATACCTATGGACTATGTGCCTTCCTTTAAATACCTTGGTGTCACCCTATCATCAGACATGTCCTGCCGCGTGCACATTGCTAGCATTATTTCATCTGCTAACCGATCTCTTGGCTTCTGGAAGCGCCATTTGCAACACACACCGCAACATCTAAAACTGCTTGCATGCAAGACACTGGTAAGATAGGAAATAGAACACGCATTCGCAGCATATGGGATCCACATTACTCATACCCGGCCGATGCACTTCAATCCGTTCATAATCATGCTGCCAGATTCATTAATTCGTCATACCCTTCCTAGCTCAGCGTTTCGCCACTAAAAAAGCCTAGTCTCACCTATCACCCCCTTCCTTCCATCGTCGCATTGATAGTTTGTTGCTATTACACAAATTCTTTTATTCTGCTATCAACTGCGCGCGCACCTGGGCCGGGCAAAGATACTTCGCAAATGTATCATGATACAGATACAGGATACTGAGGCGATAAGTATTAGCGATACAGATAAAAGATACAAGCGGATTATTGTATTCGATACGATACTTACCAAGAGCATCTTAAGGTACTTCGATACATTAGAAATGATGCGCAGTAGTCGGACAAGGAATGTCGCTTTAAGCCAACGTTTTGACAAAGGGACTTGTCTTCGTCAAGGGGCAACAAGTGCTTTCCTTTGCAGCGTTTTTATGCACGCGTAGCTCACTCTCCCCTCACCCTCAATAGGCGAGGAGGAGAGAAATAGAGGCCGGGTCCTGGTTAGTGTACTCGCTGTAGCCTGGTGTGGCGTAGCTAGCGTCAAAAGAGAGAGAGAGAGAGAGAGAGAAAAGAACGGACCAAAAATGGCATGGGCAGGGACAAAGGCAAGTTTGGTATTATGAGTCTAAGGGCGAACAATGGCGAACTGGTTTTGGGTACAGAGCACAGGCTGCTGTGTTGACCGTGCACTGAGGGTTTACTTTTGTATGTGCTAACATGTATCTAAAGTTTATATTGCAACGATATGGGACTCTTAGGTAAATCCTGGAACGCTTTTCTAAGGCGCTCATGGCTTGCTAAGATTCCATTTGATTTCATTTATTTGCTCCCAGGGCCGTTCGGCTTTATAGAGAGGAGTGGCTAATAGACAAGAATACATGTGCAGAAGGCAGATTAATGAAGATGATCATATACAGCAGACTTGAAGGCTTCGGGTACTGTGATGGATACGATGGAGGCGGGAAGGTGGTTCCAGTCCGCGCTAGTTTTCGGAACAAACGAATCAAAATGAAGATCTGTCCTGCAGCTTGGCACACCAACTTTGAACCAGTGGTGCATGCGGGATGAAAAGTAAGTGGTAGTAATAAAAAGTGATTGCTTTAGAGTTTCATTGGTGAAACATATTTTGTGAAAGAGGCATAAACGAGAAATACGACGGCGTAAGGAATGGTCAAAAATATCTAATGTGTTTTTTTTATGTAAGCATTACACTGGCTGAACGAGAATAATTAGAAAGTATAAAACGAACGCAGCAATTTTGCATGGGTTCGAGGACTTGTATGAGTAATTCGGTGTATGGATCAGAAACAGAAGAGGGATACTCTTCTTTCGGGCGCACAAGAGTCTTATGTAGAAGTAGTTTCATGGACACAGGAGCCAGGAAAATTTACAGCGAAGGAAACCAATTGTTCGGCAACCATTATTAGCGATATGTTCAACGTGCGTCTTCCATGAAAGGTTGGCGGTAATGTATACGCCAAAGTACCTATAATCAGAGACAGAAGTTAAAGGAAAGTTATTAAGGAAGTAAGTGCATGAAAACTGGTGAGGCGTACGCGTTATTCTCGTTGCTTTGCACTTACCAATATTTAGTTTCATAGAACAGGTATGACACCAAGTGGAGATGTTGTCCAGGTCACACTGAAGAGTGACTGCATCAGAAGGTTTAGATATTTGTCTATATAATGCACAATCACCAGCGTAAAGTCTAATTTGTGAGTCAATAGAGAGTTTTAGAATAGGGGCCCCAAAAGTTTGGGGCCCCAAAGAGCTTTGCGGGTGTAAGCGTTGGGGTACGCAGGAATGAAGAGGTTTAGAATAGGGCTTTGCATTTGCGGATAGCGTCTTCCGCTGACAGCGCCACTGCGGCGTCAAAGAAAAGCTATTAGAAATAATTAAATAAAATATGCCATTTCATGATAAGAGTAAATTTGACTTTCATGTTTTCGTGTTTAGTTACAATTTAGAGGTTATTCTATTAGCAGCAAGCAATTAGTTGCGCTTACTTTTGAGTAACCAACTTTACGTGCCTTCACCAGCCAAGCTAAGCCGTGTTAGGCCTACGAGCCATGAAATCGACAATCGAATTCGGAATCAGCGGCGGCTAATGAATCAGTCTTCATAACACAGTCTAGTTGAGAGAAAGCGATAACCGCAGTCACTTCTCCTAGCTTGCGAACTTCACGCGCTACCACGAATCCAACCATGAATCGAACCCAGTTTGGTGCTAGGGTAGAGCCATCGCTTCGATGGGTGCCGCCATTTTGTTGACACAAATCTTTTGGGGCAGCTTTTGAGGCTCCCGCTAAATTAGTGAAATAGCGTGCCCGGCGCAAAACCCAAACGCAGTTTGCGTCTCGGGCATGCACAGTGGCTTCGACGCTATTACTTTGGGGCCCCAAACGTTTGGGGCCCCTATTCTAAAACTCTCTATTGAATCAGGAAGGTCGTTCATATAAAGAAAAGCAAAGGACCTAGTACGGAGCCTTGAGGAACTCCGCATGTTACGGGGCATACAGGTGAGCCACAGACATTCATTGTAACGCTCTTGGTACGGCCCTGCAAAAAGCACTTGATCCACTTCATCCGGTTAGTATCAAGATTTAGCTTAGTAAGCTGGAAATGTAGTAGTTGATGTGCCACACTATCAAATACCTTCGCAAAATTTATAAAAATGCAATCCACAAATGATGAACAATCCAAAATGGAAAATAAATCACTGGTAAAAGCGAGTAGAGTTTCGCAGGAGTAGTGTTTGCGAAAACCATGCTGATTAGGCGTGAAGAAACAGTTCGATTCGAGATGCGACATTAGGCTAGAATATATTATGTGTTCAAGCAACTTGCATGGAACTGACGTTAATGAAATAGGTATGTAGTTGTGGGGGGCTGTGAACTTCACCAGATTTATGCACCGAGATCACCTTTCCCACCTTCCAGTCGTCCGGCAACGTGGCACTCTGCAATGACTGCGAAAAGGCATACGACAGTATGATGGATGAATAATTAAGTCTGGGTGCTTTTCAGAAACTTGTAGTTAATACCATCGGCACCAGCTGACGATGAAATTTTCGCAACTTGAATGAGTTTAGAAATGTCTACCCAGTCGATAAGAATAGGGTCCATTTGTAATAAGTCAGGTAAAGAAATAATAGGAAAGGTTATTGGTGCAACTCCAAGTCTACATCTGCACGCTTGGAGTGGCGCCTGACACCGGCGAAAGATGCCGAGAGCGAGTGGGGCTATACTAATCAAGGTACAACCAAATTAGGAAGGCCCACTAAGCTTGAACAAAGACACTCCCTCACCAGAACAGGAATTGGCCTCCCTGGTGCAGCATTCGGCCACAACCTCCCTAATGAAATGATCTCCTCAAAGAAATGGCCCTCAGTCCCCAATGGCTGCGGACCAGCTGACCAAGGCGGCGGCTGCAGACTTGCAACGCAGCAGAGGGTGCTAAGAATATCTGGGTCCGGACAGGCCGCCAATGGAAACTGACCTTTGCAACGTTTAACACCCGAACCCTCTCGAGTGAGGCAAGCTTAGCTAGGGTAGAGCCATCGCTTCGATGGGTGCCGCCATTTTGTTGACGCAAATCTTTTCGGGCAGCTTTTGAGGCTCCCGTTAAATTAGTGAAATAGCGTGCCCGGCGCAAAACCCAAACGCAGTTTGCGTCTCGCGCATGCACAGTGGCTTCGACGAAGAACTATCAGTCATTGTTTGGGATATTATCGGCTTTAGTGAGATTGGAAGACCTGGTGAGGCTTACACATTGCTGAATAACGGCCCCGTTCTCTGCTATAGATGTCTCCCGGATAAGAAGCAATACGAGGTGGGATTCCTAATCCATAAAGACATAGCGGGCAACATTGACGAATTTTACAGCATCAACGAGAGGGTAGCAGTAGTCGTAATCAAACTCAATAAAAGGTATAGATTAAAGGTAGTACAAACCTACGCTCCAACGACCAGTCACAACGATGAGAAAGTAGATCAGTTTTATGAAGATGTTCAATTAGCGATGAGAAAAGTGCAAACGCGGTATACAGTAGTAACGGGGGACTTCAATGCAAAAGTGGGGAAAAAGCAGGTGGGTGAACAGGCAACTAGCAACTACGGTGTCGATTCTAGAAACGCTAGAGGCGAGATGCTGGTAGAATCCGCAGAAAGAAATAAGGTGAGAATAATGAACACTTTTTTCAGGAAACGTAGCAACAGAAAATGGACTTGGAAAAGCCCTAATGGTGAAACAAGAAATGAAATTGATTTCATACTTTCTGCCGATCCCAGCATAGTGCAGGATGTTCAAGTAATAGGTAGGGTAAAATGTAGTGATCATAGGTTAGTGAGGGCCAGGATCCACCTGAATTTACAGGTAGGGTAAAATGTAGTGATCATAGGTTAGTGAGGGCCAGGATCCACCTGAATTTACACAGAGAAAGAGTAAAATTGGTCAAGGAAAAACAGGTAAACTTAGAGGCAGTAAGGGTAAAAGCAGACAAATTTAGGCTGGTACTTGCAAACAAATATGCAACCTTAGAACAAAGAGATGATGATGATGACATAGAGGTAATGAATGAAACCGTAACGAGGCTGGCTTCAGAGGCAGCGATTGAAGTGGGAGACAAGGCACCAAGGCAACCAGTAGGCAAACTCTCCCAAGTAACAAAGGAACTAATAAAGAAACGACAAAAAATGAAAGTGTCCAACTCAAGAGATAAGATAGAATTCGTGGAATTGTTAAAACTGATCAACAAGGCGGAAATAAGTGATAATCGAAACTATAACGTGAGAAAGACTGAAGAAGCCGTAAAATATGGACGGAGCCTGAAATCAGTGAGAAAGAAACTTGGCGTAGGATAAACCAAGGTGTATGCACTAAAAGATAAGCAGGGTAATATCATCAGCAATCCGGAAGATATAGTACAAGCAGCGGAAGAATTTTGTACTGACCTTTACAGTACCCAGACGACTTAGGAGCGCTCTATTAAAAGCAATAATGAACAGTATACAGAAATTCCTCCTATAACTAGAGATTGGTCAGAAAGGCCTTGCAAGGCATGAAACGGGGAAAAGCGGCAGGAGAGGATGGAATAACAGTCGAGTTAATCAAAGATGGAGGAGACATAAAGCTAGGAAAACTGGCGGCTCTCTATACGAAGTGTCTATCGACTGCAAGGGTCCCAGAAAACTGGAAGAATGCAAACATTATACTAATCCACAAAAAGGGGCGAAGGTAAACAACTAAAAAATTATAGGCCCATTAGCTTACTCCCAGTATTATATAAAATATTAACCAAAATAATCTGCAAGAGAATAAGGACAACACTGGAATTTAGTCAACCAAGGGAGCAGGCTGGCTTCAGGAAAGGTTACTCTACAATCGATCACATCCATGTCATTAACCAGGTTATCGAGAAATCCGCAGAGTACAATAAACCTTTCTATATGGCTTTCATAGATTACGAAAAAGCATTTGAGTCAGCAGAGATACCAGCAGTCATAAAGGCATTGCGTAATCAAGGAGTACAGACCGCTTACGTAAATACCCTAGAAAATATCTACAGAGATTCCACAGCCACCTTAATTCTCCACAAGAAAAGTAGGAAGATACTTATAAAGAAAGGAGTCAGACAAGGAGACACAATCTCACCAATGCTATTCACTGCGTGCTTAGAAGAAGTATTTAAGCTATTAAACTGGGAAGGCTTAGGAGTAAAGATCGACGGCGAATACCTCAACAACCTTCGGTTTGTCGATAACATTGTTCTATTCAGCAACAATGCAGACGAGTTACAACAAATGATTGAGGACATTAACAGGGAAAGTGTAAGAGTGGGACTGAAGATTAATATGCAGAAGACAAAGATAATGATAAATAACTTGGCAAGGGAACAAGATTTCAAGACCGCAGGTCAGCCTCTAGAGTCTGTGGAGGAGTACGTTTACCTAGGTCAACTAATCACAGGGCACCCGGACCATGAGAAGGAAATTCACAGAAGAATAAAAATGGGTTGGATCGCATACGGCAGACATCGTGAGCACCTGAATGGGAGCTTACCGTTATCA
The DNA here is from genome assembly GCF_023375885.2 of Dermacentor andersoni. Lineage (NCBI taxonomy): Eukaryota > Metazoa > Arthropoda > Arachnida > Ixodida > Ixodidae > Dermacentor > Dermacentor andersoni. Next base: position 153,101,182 of record NC_092814.1, read on the forward strand.
TTGAAAAGGAAAGTATACAATCAGTGCATTTTACCGGTGCTGACATACGGCGCAGAGACTTGGAGGCTGACAAAGAAGCTTGAAAACAAGTTAAGGACCGCGCAAAGAGCGATGGAACAAAGAATGCTAGGCATAACTTTAAGAGACAGAAAGAGAGCAGTTTGGATCAGAGAGCAAGCGGGCATAGACGATATTCTAATAGACATTAAGAGAAAAAAAATAGAGCTGGGCAGGTCATGTAATGCGCAGACTAGATAACCGTTGGACCATTAGGGTAACAGAATGGGTACCAAGAGAAGGGAAGCGCATTTGCTGGTGCTATTTGGAGTCGGTTGGCGCAGGACAGGGGTAATTGGAGATCGCAGGGAGAGGCCTTCGTCCTGCAGTGGACATGAATAGGCTGATGATGATGATGATGGTGATGATGATGATGATTGGTGCAACATGGAAAAAACATGATGAAAATGTATTATTGAGTAGGATACAGCATTGTTTATTTGGGACAAAGAATCCTCGATCGTCCGTCAAGCGAATTTCAACGGATTCACGCATGCCGATAACATTCGAATACTTGCGTGGATTTGAAGTAAGTAAAGAAGGTAGGGCTGAACGAAAATAATCATGTTTGGCATGGATGAGGGCAGGTTTATACTCCGCAGCGGTAGACTGATGAACCAACCTTGCTCTGTCAGTGTTAAGTTTCTTGGAGCGGTGGAACATGCGCTGTTTCCTTAATTCGTAGGCTTTTTAAGGATAGGTTGAACCAGAGCGAACGTCTCTTGCTAGATATTCGTTGCAGAGGAATATATTTATCGATCAGTGCTTTCACTTGCGTTTAAAATAACCGCCAGTTCTCATATACTGTGCGTTACCGGAACTGCGGAAAGGACTCAACAAACTTTTCCAAAGCAGTGTTAATGACTTGAGAGTCTGCTCCCCTGTAATCGCGGATTATTTTTTATTGTTTCGAAGGGCGGCGCGGGCGTGATGGCGTAGTAAAGCTGACTGTAAGGTGATCACTTAGACCTGGCCGTAGGGTTAGGGAAGAGACCGAATCGAGAGAGTTCGTGAGCACAAAGCCAAGCACATTTGCACATGAGGGGCTAACGCGAGTTGGTTCATTCACGAGCTGAGGAAGGTTAAATATACAACAGAGGTCAATGAAAGGTAAACACTCGGATGAATTAGTAGTTAGGACGGGGTTGCAATCATTTCACTGAATACCTGGAAAACTGAAATCGCCCATAAGAAAAATGGGTACTTTTGGGTGTCTAGACATAACTTTGTTCAGACAATCGTAGAGTTCGTCACAGAATGTGGTGGCAGAAAGCGGAGGCTGATAAAAGGCACAATCATTTACATCGTGATGGTTTAAGGTATAATGTATGTACAAAGAAATTCAAGGTCTGGTTGGATCGGGACAACGTAAGGATTTATGCCTTTAGAGACGGTAATCAAAATACCGCCCCTTGATCGGTCACTTCGATAATGTCTGCATACTGTATATTTCTTTTCACAAGTATTTCTTTCCAAATAGTGTTTCCGTAGCACGTTGTTTACATTTGGGAGGGCATTGGAATATTTTGTGGTGAATGCTCGCAGCTGGTTGGACTGAGTTGTACTTTTTTTTTTGCTAATGCCGAGCTCCTCTCTAATTTAAGTGCGTTACTGTAGGCCTGGTTTAGGGTGCTTTGCGGGTAATTTCGTTCAGTTATTGTTGCCCTTAAATCATTTAGATGGTGAACATAATCGCCGTCGTCGCTACGGATACGTCTTATGCGTTGTGCCTGCCCAGCAAATATTCATCGCTTATAGTGTCGTGGGTGATGACTGTAGTATAATCTCAATATTGCTGGCTATCCGTAGGCTTTCTGTAAAGTGTCGTTCTAGTTTTCCCTATTCAATGCAAACTGTCGTATCAAGTAAGTTCATTTGAGTAGTAAAGGGGTGCATGGCGAATTTAATGCTAGACTGAAAGTGGTTAAGATGTCTAATGAATGCGTTTAGTCCACCTATGCCATGTTCTCATATAATGAAGATGTCAGTCATATATATGTAGCGGAGATAGATACCAGGGGCACAAAGATATGCATACATACATATACAGGGTGTCCCAGCTAACTTGGACCAAGATTTTAAAAATACCCGAGGGCTCCAGAGAAATCGTACCGACTGCATAGTAGCCGTAGTCGTATGTACTTATGGCAAGTATTTTTTTCATCGCGAAGTATTACTTAATTAATTACTTTTAATTGGTGAACTTTTTGATTATTGCTTGAATCGCAAACATATCAATTACAAAGTTGTTGAGCACCTCAAGTAACCTCAAGTACTCTGAATAGCAAATAGCATTCGATGAGACTTGCATGTGTCTACTTCATTTCCCCTGCTGGCACATTGAAGAAGCTTGCCAGATGAACCATGGAGATTACATTGGTCTTCACGTCCCAGTCGTCCCGATTCAGTCTGAGCGTCCAATCATTGCCATGATTCTTGCTCTCGGAAAGCCCAGTTGCACACTTGGAGTCAGTTCCATCTAGAATGCACTAGAATTGTTCTACACTCTAGTTCCATCCGTAATAAGGTTCCAGCCACAGACCGTCGGTCGAAGCTCCCGTGCGCGCTCCCATTAACACGGCACCACTATGAAGAAAGGTATGGTGGTACCGCGTTTGTTTCTGCAAACACGCTTATTCCTCTCGGGAGTTATCAGTTTTGCAATGAGTGCATTTAAAATATCTGATAATTTTTCTATTACATACATACGCGCGTGTGTGTGTGTGTGTGTGTGTGTGTGTGTGTGTGTGTGTGTGGTTTAGTTGTTGGAGTCATTTGGGAGGGGTTGACCGTATACTGCACCAGGGAGGCCAGTTCCTCCTCTGGTGAGGGAGTGTCTTTGTTGAAGCTTAGTGGGCTTTCCTAATGTGGTTGTACCTGGATTAGTATAGCCCCACTCGCTCTCGGCATCCTTTGCCGGTGTCAGGGGCAACTCCATGCTTGCAGATGTAGTGTATTGGAGGAGGTGAAATTCAAGCTCACCGCCGTCAGATTAAAAAGAAAAAAAGGGGGATTCGAACTTTCGACTACGGCAATCGAGCATTCTACATAGCTCAGCCCTCAGTCCCCAGCAGCTGCGGAGCGGTTGATCAAGGTGGCGGTCAGACCTGTAACGCAGCAGAGGGTGCTAAGAATCTCTGGGTCCGGACAGGCCGCCAATAGAACCTGAACTCTGTCGAGTGAGGCTAGCTTAGCAGGACTCTTTGAGGAGCTATCAGACATTGTTTGGGATATCATTGGCCTAAGCGAGATTAGAAGAACCGGTGAGGCTTATACAGTGCTGACTAACGGCTATGTCCTCTGCTATAGAGGCCTCCCAGATAATAAGCAATACGGGGTAGGATTCCTAATTCATAAGGACACAGCGGGCAACATTGACAAATTCTACAGCATTAATGAGACGGTAGCAGTAGTCGTAATCAAACTTAATAAGAGGTATAGAGTAAAGATAGTTCAAGCCTACGCTCCGACATCCAGTCACGATGATGATGAAGTAGAACAGTTTTATGAAGATGTTGAATTAGCGATGAGAAAAGTGCAAACTCAGTATACTGTAGTAATGGGTGACTTCAATTCAAAAGGGGGGAAAAAGCAGGCAGAGGAAGAAGCAATCGGCAACTACGGCGTCGATTCTAGGAATGCTAGAGGAGAGATGTTGATAGAATTTGCAGAAAGAAATAAGCTTAGAATAATGAATACCTTTTTCAGGAAGCGTAGCAACCGAAAGTGGACCTGGAAAAGCCATAATGGCGAAACAAGAAACGAAATTGATTTCATACTTTCTGCCGATCCTAGCATAGTGCAGGATGTAGAAGTGATATGTAGGGTAAAGTGCAGTGATCATAGATTACTGAGGTCTAGGATTCACCTCAATTTGAAAACAGAAAGAGTAAAATTGGTCAAGAAATAACAGGTCAAGCTAGAGGCAGTACGGGTAAAAGCAGACAAATTCAGGCTGGCACTTGCCAACAAATATGCAGCCTTAGAACAGAGAGATGAAGATTGCATAGAGATAATGAATTAAACCATAACTATACTGGTTTCAGATGCAGCAATTGAAGTGGGAGGCAAGACACCAGGGCAACCAGTAGGCAAGCTCTCCCAAGTAACAAATGACCTAATAAAGAAACGACAAAGAATGAAAGTGTCCAACTCATGAGATAAGATATTTTATCTCTTGAGTTGGACACTTTATAGAACACGCGGAACTGTCAAAACTGATCAACAAGGCGAAGTGATATTCGAAACTATAACGTTAGAAAGACTGAAGAAGCCGTAAATAATGGACGCAGCCTGAAATCAGTGAGAAGGAAGCTTGGCATAGGACAACCAAAGATGTATGCACTGAAAGATAAGCAGGGTAATATCATCAGCAATATCGAAGGTATAGTAAAAGCAGCGGAAGAATTCTATACTGACCTATACAGTACCCCGAGGTGCCACGATACCTCCATTCGAAGCAGTAATGAACAGGCTGCAGAGACTCCTCCTATAACTAGCGATGAGGTCAGAAGGGCCTTGCAAGACGTGAAACGAGGAAGAGCGGCAGGAGAAAATGGAATAACAGTCGATTTAATCAAAGATGGAGGAGACATACTGCTTGGAAAACTGGCGGCTCTTTATATGAAGTGTATATCGACTGCAAATGTCCCAGAAAACTGGAAGAATGCTTACATTATACTAATCCAAAAAAGGGAGACGTTAAGGAATTGAAAAATTATAGGCCCATTAGCTTACTCCAAGTATTATATAAAATATTTACAAAAATAATCTCCAATAGAGTAAGTGCAACACTGGACTTTAGACAACCAAGGGAACAGGCTGATTCAGGAAGGGATACTCTATAATGGATCCCATCCATGTCATTAATCAGGTTATCGAGAAATCCGCAGAGTACAATAAGCTTCTCTATATGGCTTTCATAGATTACGTAAAGGAATTTCATTCAGTAGAGATACCAACAGTCAGAGCGGCATTACGTAATCAAGGAGTACAGACCGCTTACATAAATACCTTGGAAAATATATACAGAGATTCCACAGTCACCTTAATTCTCCACATCTCAGCAATATCTCAGCAACCTTCGATTTACCGATGACATTGTTCTATTCAGCAACAATGCAGACGAGTTGCAACATATAATAGAGGACCTTAATAGAGAGAGCGTAAGAGTGGGGTTGAATATTAATATGCAGAAGACAAAGATAATAATCAATAGCCAGGCAAGAGAACAAGAATTCAGGATCTCCAGTCGGCCTCTAGAGTCTGTGAAGGAGTACGTTTACCTACGTCAATTAATCACAGGAAACCCTGATCATGAGTAGGAAATTCATAGAAGAGTAAAAATGGGTTGGATCGCATACGGCAGACATTGTCAGCTCCTGACTGGAAGCTTTCCACTATCATTGAAAAGGAAGGTGTACAATCAGTGCATTTTACCAGTGCTGACATATGGGGCAGAGACTTGGAGACTGACAAAGAAGCTTGAGAACAAGTTAAGGACCGCGCAAAGAGCAATGGAACGAAGAATGCTAGGCATAGCGTTAAGAGACAGAAAGAGAGCGGTTTGGATGAGAGAGCAAACGGGTATAGCCGATATTCTAATTGACATTAAGAGAAAGAAATCGAGCTGGGCAGGTCATGTAATGCGCAGGTTAGACAACCGTTGGACCATTAGGGTTACAGAATGGATACCAAGAGAAGGGAAACGCAGTCGAGGACGGCAGAAGACTAGGTGGAGCGATGAAATCAGGAAATTCGGGGGCGCTTGTTGGAATCGGTTGGCGCAAGATAGGGCTGATTGGAGATCGCACGGAGAGGCCTTCGTCCTGCAGTGCACATAAAATATGATGATGATATGATGACGATGATGATATATGTGTGTCGTGAATATATTTATGTACCATTTGATTTACCAAGAAGTTTAGTCACCCGCTTCTCTTCGCGCCACGCGCTTAATAAATCTTATTTGTTTCGCTACAATAGTGTTTTCTTCGATTATTGTTCGTGTTCTTTAATATTCCACCAACAAGAAACGGGCATGAAACAACACGATGAAATTTTCTTATGTAGCTTCATATGCTGCAGATCGGTGGCTGCTGTGACAAAATTACGTGTTACTTTTAGAAAGCTGTGTTGAAGAAAGTAGTTCACTGGACTAAAATTACAATTGGTAACAGCCGACAAGAGCCATGGACACACGAAAGCAAAAAAAGAAACTTAAAAAAAGAATGTTCTGTACAAGCTCTCTACAGCAAAAGCAGGGCGTCCGCGCAACGAACGCGCGCTCGCTCGCACACGACGCACTTCAGCAAAATTGAAAACGCCGTGTTGTATAATCTATGCCTCAAATATGTATGTTTGGCAAAATCGTTTAAACATAAATCTGCAGTTTAAACAATGCATTATTTTAAGAGCGTACAATGCGCAACCTGCCTTGGCGTCCGCAGCGAAAGCACGTTGAATATGCCGCGGAGCGCGTCTCCGCCGCAATCCAGTTCGCTATGGTTCGCTCGCAGCGCCCTCGCACACTTTTTGCACGCGCGGCGCCTCAGCGCAGTGCTGGGCAGTATCGAATATACATCTATCTCACATACTATCTTACATACTCTTTGGTTATCCTGTATGCCCAAAGAGTATAGCCGCCTGAATAAAACTAAGGGCAGCGACATTATTTTATCTTTCGGCCAGCGCCGTTGCTGCTGTACGCCTCTCCGGTAAATCACTATTGCGTTAACAGTAATACGTTGCGGACAAAGTAACAGTGCACAGTGGCATTTTGAAACCAGTTTCGTGCACAGTGCACAGTGACACCAGTTTCGAGATATTTTCCAAAGTGTGAGCCGAAATACATGGGTGTTCCAAATACTTTTGTGTGCCATAAAAAAAGCATTTTGTTAAAAAAGTAAGTGGGCCATTGCGACAGTATATTTTTATGGCAAGTTTCATGGTGCATATCTCTACACTGGTGTCCTTCTGCCTTACAATCTCACCGGCTACAATTTGTATATTGCAACATATGTTCCTTAAAGTAATCAATTAGTAAGTTAATTAGTGCATTTTTCTACAATCATTTGTTGAATAAGTGTTTCGATTTTTCGTGCAAGTAATGTCTGCCTATTTCCACTTTAAAACATGTTCTTCATGCTTCATGTTATGAGCAATAAAAAGCGGGACGCTTGCCTGCCAGCTGTGTTCGCACTGCAGACGGCGTTGCACAAGACGACGGGATTCACTCCAGCTGAGCTCATTTATGACAGGAATCCCAGCTGGGTCACCACTGCTCACGCTCATTAAGAGCAGCATTGGATGGGGAAAGCAAGGACTCCAGTCATACGTTTTGAACCTGCTGGAACGGTTGAACAATGCTCAGAAGCTGGCTGAGAAAGATGTGAAAGCGAGCAGCGAGCTCAAGGGTACTACTACGACCGTAATGTGAAAGGGTGATCGTTCAACCTGAATGATAAGATCTTGCTCCGCGGGCTGTTAAAAGCAAACTTAAGTCAGAGCTCTAGATTCAGTGGGATACAGTCCTTCAGTAGCTTTAAAGGAAATTGTCGGCTATTACCTTCGTGGCGCAAATGCCTGGGAAACAAAGGCACTGCAACAAAAGAAGGAAAAGAAAACAAAGGGAAAAAAAACGATGGTACAACGCTCATGTTGGACTCTACGGGAAGCGAAGCCCTACACCTGACTAAATATGCCAGAGGAGCTTTCACTTGAGATTCCACAGTTAGGTGGAGATCAAGGAAGTTCGTAGTCCAAAAGTCAAATCTCTATCTGGATAAGCTGCAACGTCTCCACCTGGTGATAGAATTTCGAAAGCTGTTCTCAAGGCAGCCAGGAAGAACTGGCCCGATGACCCACGACATTGAGCTCACAGATGCGACTCCAAGAAACTATGTATATATTCACCAATTCATGTTACTGACGGTCGAACGACTTTTTCCCCCTGCATTTATTTGCATCAACTGTCTCCCAGGCCCTCTACATGCTCAAAACCAGAGCCCGTTGCGGACACTTAAAGCCCCCTGAACACCCTATACCAGCCTTACCCTGAACTGCCACCCGCAGCTGCAACTGTCAAGGACACCGCTCCAAAGTGCTGAAACAAGCTCCCTTTTAGTGTGCACGGGCCCACACTGGAGCCAATGCAATTCGTATTTACATAGCCTCACACCACAATCTTCCCATAAACATTGGCTAAAAAAGAGAAAAAAAAAGGACATTGATTATGTTTTTTTTCGGTACCGTGTGACTGAACGGTGAACTGCAGGCCGACAGCATTTTCTTCTGCTTTGCGTCCAGACCACGTGCCACATTTACAGAGCCGTGCATTGCTCTGCGGTACCAGAAACTTCACACGTGGTGCTGCCACAGTTCATAAAAAAGATTTTTGCTTGAAAAACCAGTAGATTATCATGCTGGCAAATAAGGTACAGTATTTTAAAAGAGTTTATATCGGCATGCATCCAGTGCTTATTGCTATTGTTGCAAATGGGTCGCAAGCCCCAAGGGTAGCGTTGGCCTGGCGGCCTGGGGCACAGCTGGAAGCATCCGAAGGTCCTGGCAAAGGATGAGTCGACTGCTAACAGAACAACTTGTTTATTCTAGCATCGCAAAAGAGCGGCCGGTCAGGTCGACCGAAGTGGAGAAACGGGAGACCACGTTACTCGACTGAATAAATCGAAGCTTCTCTCTTGGCGTCCGGGGGCAGCTGCTTTTATACTCTCGGAGTCGAGGGCAAGAAGGAACGGCTCGGATGAGGTGCACGTGACGGCGGTGCAAGGACACGTTGTGACAAGAAGTGACGTATCCGCCGGGCCAGCAAGACCTCCTCGCTTCACCGTTGGGGAGCTCCTCTCCCCGGCTGCCGCGCTTTGACAAGCGTGGGCACCAACATGCACACACACACACACGCACGCACGAAGACACGTGGCATTGAAACATGCCTGGACGCGCTTGGCAGGAGGCGTTGCGGCAGCGCTGAACTGGCCAAAATGTCCGCCGCTTTGACCGAAGCCCCGGCGTCCGTTGCATCCGCGCCGGCTATACCGCACGTCGGAGGCGAAACGTAACAGACCGCCCCGCCGGGAGAAGGAGATCCCGATGGTCAGGGGACTGCATCCGCTGTCCGGAGGGATGTCGCTCGATGATGCTCATAACCGAAGTCGGTCGTCCCTCGGCGTTTCTTGAGCGCAGCGCACCGAGAAGGCCTCGTTCTCACGTTCAGGTTCACACAGGACACTGCAAAGTGACTTCGGGAGAGTTGCCTTTTTTTTTTGTTCTCGTTCCCAGCAAGCGTTAGAACTACGCCGAAACTCAACCGCTCAGTCAGCAAGCACGACACAACCCTCACTAAGTCATGCCAGGCTCTTTCCCTTTATACTACTGCCTAGTTCCTTGAACGCGTCCACAAATTGGAAAATTGCACTAAAAAGCACGTCATGACTTTGAAACACTAAACAAAAGCAATATGTTAAAATCCTGCCTCAGGAAGAAAAACATCAGTAACAAACAACTTTAAGGCTGATTCCTACGTTAGGGGCCTCGACTTAAGCCATCGGCGTTACCGTTGAGATATCCCCTTTTTGTAACGCACCTCAAAGGAATATTGTTGCAAAGCGAGGCTCCAGCGCAGGAGGCGGCCATTTTTGGAAAAGATGGTCTGCAGCCATTGGAGAGGGCAGTGATCCGTCTCAATGATAAACCTCGAGCCTGTTAGGTAGCAAGACAATTTCTGAACGGCCCACACGAGACACGCACACTCTTTCTCGGTGGCGCTGTACGCCTGCTCACGACTGGTCAGCTTACGACTAGCATACAGGACTGGGTGTTCCACCTCTCCATTTTCCCGTTGGCACAGTACAACGCCCATGCCTCGCTCACTAGCATTGCACTGAACAACGAACCCTTTTGTGTAGTCTGGCGATCGTAGCACAGGCTGGCTTGTTAGGGCGCTCTTTAGGGCGCTAAAAGCTCTTTCCCTTGCCTCGTCCCAGACGACTGTTTGGGGCTCTGTTTTTCTTAGAGCATCCGTCAGGGGAGCCGCGATATCAGAGTACCTGGGGATGTACCTCTGATAGTAGCCGGCGACATCTAAGAACGACCAAATATCGGTCTTCGTGCGCGGTTGCGGGAAGTCTCGCACAGCGGCCACCTTTATTTCAGAGGGGCGGCGACGACCCCGTCCAATCGCGTGACCGAGGTAGACAACCTCGGCCTGTGCTAACTGGCACTTGGGAGCCTTGACTGTCAAGCCCGCTTCGCGCAGGCGGGTTAGCACTGCCCGCAAGTGTGCCATATGCCCAGACCAGGATGCGGAGAATATCGCTACGTCGTCTAAATACGGTAAAGCGAATTCTTCCTGTCCCCGCAACACTTTGCCCATGAGGCTTGAAAAGCAGTATGGCACGTTCTTCAAACCAAAACTCAAAACTTTAGGACGGAATGTTCCCATTGGTGAAATGAACGCCGCATACCTACTAGCCTCTTCTGTAAGTGGAACCTGCCAATAACCCCTGACAAGATCTAGGGTGGAAATAAACTGAGCGCTACTAACTTTCTCAAGGCGCTCCTCGATGTTAGGGATCGGATAAATTTGATCCTTAGTGATGGAATTAAGCCTGCCGTAGTCGACGCAAGGACGAGGTTCCTTGCCCGGTACCTCAACTAAAATCAAAGGGGAGGTATAATCACTCTCACCCGCCTCAATAACACCGAGCTGTAGCATTTTCTTTACCTCAGCCTCCATAATATCGCGCTGGCGGGGTGGCACCCGGTACGCCTTGGATCGTACTGGCTCTGGGGAGGTAAGTTCTATTTCATGAGTAAGGACAGAAGTCCTACCAGGCCTCTCAGAGAACTGACCTTGAAACTCTTGTAAGGGCTGGTGTAGTTCGGTTTTCTGCTCAGGCGACAGTGGTGCTTTACTGATTAAGTCACTGATAACTTGATCGGTGTCTTCCCTGTTCGTCACTGAGCCTAGTCCCGGAAGCTCGACCGGAAGCTCTTCGGGCACGTTTACCATCATACACACCACTGCTTCCCGTTGTCTATAGGGTTTGAGCAGATTACAGTGGTAAACTTGCTGTGCTTTCCGTTTTCCTGGCAGACTCACCACGTAGTTAACGTCCGACAGTTTTTGAACCCGTGCTGGGCCCTCCCACTGCACGTCGAGTTTGTTTTTTAGCGATGTGCGCAATATCATTACCTCATCGCCCACCTCAAGACGACGGGCCCTGGCTGTCCGATCATAATAAACCTTGGCCCTCTGCTGGGCCTTTGCCATTGCTTCACCTGACAACTCCTGTGCCCTTCTTAAGCGTTCGAGGAGCCTAAGCACGTACTCCACCACGACTGGGTCGTCGCCCCTGCCTTCCCACGAGTCTCGAAGCATGAGAAGCGGAGACCGCAGCGAGCGACCGTACACCAGCTCAGCTGGAGAAAACCCCGTAGCCGCATGCGGCGCGGTACTTAATGCAAACATCACCCCAGGCAGACACAGCTCCCAGTCAGTTTGTTGTTCAAAACACAATGCTCTCAACACGCGCTTCATGACGCAGTGGAGCTTCTCAACGGAATTCGACTGTGGGTGGTACACTGAGCTGTGTAACAGCTTTACCCCACACCTTTCGAGAAAGGCTGTCGTCAAAGCGCTAGTAAACACTGTGCCCTGATCTGACTGGATTTCCGCAGGAAAACCAACTCGCGCAAATATGGACAGCAGTGCATTGACTATCTCAACTGAGCTGAGTTCTTTAAGCGGCACTGCTTCAGGGAACTTTGTCGCTGGGCAGATCACAGTCAAAATGTGTCTGCACCCCGTGGTTGTTACCGGCAGAGGTCCCACTGTATCAATAACGAGCCGTCTAAAAGGCTCCGTAACGACAGGTACCAACTTCAACGGCGCCCTCGATTTGTCCCCTGGTTTGCCCACCCGCTGACAGGTGTCACATGTCCTCACAAAGTGTTCTGCGTCACGAAAACACCCTGGCCAATAGTGCTCTTGCAAGAGACGGTCCTTAGTCTTCTTAACTCCTAGGTGTCCGGACCACGAACCTCCATGCGACAAGCGCAACAGATCCTGACGGTAGCACTCAGGCACGATCAGCTGATTGAACTCCACTCCCCTGCGGTCTAAATACTTCCGGTACAGGACCCCACTTCCTTCCACAAAACGAGCATTTTTCTTGGCGATACCTTCCTTGACATTGCAGCGCATGTTTTCTAGGCTGCCATCCTTTTTTTGCTCGGCTATCAAAGCCGACCGGCTGACTTTTAGCAACCTATTAAGTCCATCTGACGTAGGCGCGATAAGCAAATCTGCAGATAGCTCTTCTAACTTTCCCGTGTCGGGCATTTCCTCTCCAGTATCTAGTGCCTTCAACGCTACAGGCTCAATTTTATTCAGTTCGGACGTGCTCTGAATATCAGCTTGCTGCGCTCCGACCCTTTCTCATTGTTTGACAACGTCGGCCCCGCAACTACCACCTTTGCAGCGAGCTCCCGAACTCTCGATCTGGTTAAGGCCTGAACGCTAGCCTCACCAAACAAAAGCCCCTTCTCGCGCAGGAGGTGATCGGACCTGTTCGAAAATAGGTACGGGTACTGGGGGGGGCAGCATAGATGACACTGCGGCCTCCGTCTCAACTGCTCCGAAAGGTCCTTCAATAAGCACTTTTGCTACGGGCAGACACACGCTATAAGCTTCCACGGCTTGCTTGATCCATGCGCATTCGCCCGTGAACATATCGGGTTCTACGTAAGAGGGGTGAACTACATCCATTGTAGCTGCGGAATCACGAAGCACTCGGCACTCTTTCCCGTTCACGAGGAGGTCTCGCATGTAAGGCTCGAGAAGCTTCATGTTCTCGTCAGTGCTGCATAATGACGAAAACACGACTTCTGTTTTTGTTTCTGGACACTGCGCCGAAAAGTGACCCGGCTTCTGGCACGTATAACACACACGCGCTTGCCTCGTCTCGAACCGCTTTCTGCGTTCGGCTTCGGCTGTCGCCGTCTCCTTACGATCGGTCGGACTGCTTTCACTCGCATCCGTACTACGTGTGCCCCCCCTTGCTCTCATGGGCGTGAACTTCGGCCTCTCAAACTTGGAGCCAAATTCACCCTTTCGACCGTCCTTAGCTCCGCGAGCCCGACGCGTCACAAACTCCTCGGCTAGGTCAGCGGCTTTAGCCACCGTACTAACGTCTGGCCTATCCAAGACCCAGTACCGCACGTTCTCAGGTAACCGACTATAAAACTGTTCCAGTCCGAAACACTGCAGAACTTTCTCGTGGTCACCAAACGCTTTCTCTTCTTTGAGCCACTCCTGCATGTTTGACATAAGCCTGTAGGCAAACTCTGTATATGACTCACTTCTGCCTTTCTCATTTTACCGAAACTTCCGACGGAACGCCTCCGCTGACAGCCTGTACTTCTTTAGCAGACTCGATTTCACTTGGTCGAAATCCTCTGCCTCCTCTCTTTTCAAGCGAGCTACTACGTCGGCCGCCTCGCCGGGTAACAAAGTGGCCACGTTTCCCGAGAGAACCCCTGCTTCTCGCACGTTCGCTCAAAGTTAACCAGGAACAAACCAATGTCCTCTCCAAGCTTAAACGGCCGCATCAGGTCAGTCATTTTGAACGATACTCGTTCTCCTGCACCGTGTGCCTGACTTCCATTACGAGCGCGTTCCATTTCTACCTCGAGACGCTTCATTTCCAAAGCGTGTTGACGGTCGCGCTCCTCTTTCTCTTGTTGCTCTCTTTCTCTTTTTGCTCTTTACGTTCGCGCTCCTGTCTTTTTGCCGTCTCCCTCTCCTCAATGGTCTCAAGGCATTCCGACAGCTCGTCATCCTCAGCTTCTAACTCAAGAATAGCCCTTAGCAGTTCTGGTTTTCTGAGTTTGTCTGAGACGTCCAGACCCAACTCTCTTGCAAGCTCCAGCAATTTCGGTTAGCGCAACGACTTCCAATCCATGGCTGCTCTGAATGCTGCTTTCTCTACTGCCTACTATTGTCTTGCCGCAAACTAACCCGACAGCAACGACAACCACAATTACCAGCTCTGTTTCTGACACTAACAAAAGCCTGGCAAAACTCAGAAGAAAGTCCCGCACTCACCAAACCTCGTAGCCAAGAATTCAGCGCAGTCGTTCCGCTGCAGGCAACCAGTCATCGCACAGGGCTCGTTGTACTGCTCCCGGATGGTCGTTGTGCTGCTCAGCATTCAGTCGACTGACCGCATATCTTCGCTGCTGGCCTCCGTTGTCGCGATCCCACCGCTGCCACCAGTTGTTGCAAATGGGTCGCAAGCCCCAAGGGTAGCGTTGGCCTGGCGGCCTGGGGCACAGCTGGAAGCATCCGAAGGTCCTGGCAAAGGATGAGTCGACTGCTAACAGAACAACTTGTTTATTCTAGCATCGCAAAAGAGCGGCCAGTCAGGTCGACCAAAGTGGAGAAACGGGAGACCACGTTACTCGACTGAATAAATCGAAGCTTCTCTCTTGGCGTCCGGGGGCAGCTGTTTTTATACTCTCGGAGTCGAGGGCAAGAAGGAACGGCTCGGATGAGGCGCACGTGACGGCGGCGCACGGACACGTTGTGACAAGAAGTGACGTATCCGCCAGGCCGGCAAGACCTCCTCGCTTCACCGTTGGGGAGCTCCTCTCCCCGGCTGCCGCGCTTTTACAAGCGTGGGCACCAACATGCACACACACACGAAGACACGTGGCATTGAAATATGCCTGGACGCGCTTGGCAGGAGGCGTTGCGGCAGCGCTGAACTGGCCGAAATGTCCGCCGGTTTGAACGAAGCCCCGGCGTCTGTTGCATCCGCGCCGGCTATACCGCACGTCGGAGGCGAAACGTAACACTATACAATGTGCCATCTGCAAAGCAGTAACATGATACGACCTCCAAAATTCTTGCCGTGGTACGTGGTTTGCAAAACCACACTGCGCACCAGGGATCTCGAACACCGTAACTACTAAAAAAACACCTTGTTTCAACCTTCAAGCCAGATATGGGAAAGGTCTCAGGTGACATCTGGTACCTGCAGTCCCAAGTGTTCAATGTGTTTTAGACCATGCTTAAGCCCAAAAATGCAACAGGAAAGGCACATATCACCAGCTACTCATGCGCAATATATGTTGATCATGCTTTACCAGTTCAATTGGATAAGTAAAAAAAATTTGAAAAAGAAAATTTAGCTACTGTTTTTCATGAAGATGCCCAAAAACAGTAGATTCTGAAGCTTTTTGTCACTGAACCACTAAACATTTGAAAAAATCCCTAGACCTTACTAATAAATCAGAAGTTGTAGCAACACTGCACATGTGTGTGATGTGCAGACAGTTCGCTACTAAGGGCCTGTACTCGCACACTACCCCCTTGTCGTCTCGATGACGAATCTGCTCCTAGACTACACTTCTCGATGCACCTGCCGTGGTTGCTTAGTGGCTATGGTGTTGGGCTGCTAAGCATGAGATAGCGGGATTGAATTCCTCCCGGCCATAGTGGCCACATCTCGATGGGGGTAAAATGCGAAAACACCCATGTGATTAGATTTAGGTGCACATTAAAGAACCCCAGGTGGTCCAAATTTCCGGAATCCCCCACTGCAGCGAGCCTCATAATCAGATTGTGGTTCAGGCACACAAAACCCTACAATTTAATTTTGATTAACACTTCTAACTGGAATGACTTGCTGAATGAGCGTATAGTGTTAGTTGCACATTTCCGTGTACTCTCTCTTTACCTCCGCTGCTAGCTGCACGTCCAGTTTTCTATACATGGAAACCACTACCCCACATTGCTTGTTTGCATTTTGCACACACAGCCTGCCGCAAATAGAGTAGTACGAAATTTATGCTATAGCTTCATGGTTTTCATCTATCATCTTATTTCCCGCCAACAGGTGCACTTCTAAACACACCTGTGAAATGACAAGCACTCACAAAAACCAATCGGTAAGTTTCAGATCGGCTTTAACACTATGGTTTGGAAATAATGCTGTGCCTCTTCCAGGTACCACCTGCACACGCATTATGTAGCACCTAGTTGTGGCCTTAAAGGTGACAGCAGAGCAGGGGGGCTGTGCTTACGCATAGTCCCCAGGATTACACACCTGCAATTGTAGAACGGGAACCCTCCAGCAGTGTTACACCTTTTTGTTAAAGCTTTTAAAGCAAAGTTTTCTTTGCCTAACCCCCGGGGGTTTGGCATGGCTGCTGCTTATTTGGTATCTCGTTGTATATATTTGAGCATATGTAGCAGGTTCTGGGGCATTGTTGATCAAGTTTGCACAAAAACAGTGAAGGGCTTGGGGACTGTGCTAAGGTGGATCAGAGGTCTTGAAAGTCTTCATAAGAAAAGCCCATCGATGAAAACAACTTTTATTCAACCCATAAGCATAGCATGAAGAACATCACTTGCCATATGCTGTGAAACCACAAATAGCAAGCTCGTATATAATGGGCACAATGCTGCACATGCTGCTTCAGACTAAATATGCAACTAAAATGTTTCATCTTTCAACAAAAGTACATGTAAAAAAAAATAAGTGTTATGGAATGAAACTACAGTTCCCAATTTGAAAATGCAATTGTATGTAAATATACATAACAAAAGTTCATTCAACTCCCTTGCACATGCAAAAATTAAACAACAGTCATAAACACCAACAATGCAAAGCATGGCCCAAACTCTGTGCGCATTCGTCTCCTTTGGCACACATACAGAAGGTGACTGCATCGTCGGCACTGTATTGATATTCAAAGTAGTAGTGAGCGTGCATTTCTCCCTGCAGAACACATATATGGCGTGTCCAACACTGAAAAAGAAGATGAGATCGTTGTAGACTCAGCCAGCATACATGAGCGGCGTGATGAAATCGCTTCCATGTGACACAGATAAAAAGGCATTTTACTTGCCAGTTTCACCTCCCACAAAGTGGAGCTACTAGCAGGTTTTCAGGATTTCAATTGGCCAAACAACCCAGCTATTACATATTGATGGCAATGTGCATAAACTTGGCAGACTACTGCAAGGTTTGTTCTCAGGAACACTTCTAGGAAAAGTAGGACAATAAACACACCTAAAAGGCCCATCATAAAAACATTTTCGATTTGCCTTCCAGATATTTCTGATAGCAATAACAATAAGGCCGCTCACAACACCAGAACCTTCCCAATCCATCCACTAAAGGCTCATTATTTCTGTGGTTGTGTAGGGTCCCTATATACGGTGAAGTAAGTGCCATACCTACATTTTGGTGCCACCATTTCCTGCCCCCTCATACAAACACTTTACCCTCACAACACTCCTCTCACACGAATTGAGTCGACATCTGGAACTTCCTTCATGGCACTAAACAATGAAAGTGATGGCAAGGGGTGAAGGTCCCAGAGAAGGAAAGAAGCTGGACAGTAGGAATGGCACTAACTTCAAATATAGAAGGATCTTAGTTGTGACTATATGGGCTGCCAGCAACAAACATTTCTAGATTATTGTCGTGCTAAACTGCACCTGCACAAGGTTCTACTTGCGTTGTTGTTGCAATGGTACACTGCTTTTTTTTTTTTCCTCCCCCCATCCCCCTCTGCACATCAACCTTCATTTGACCAAAGAGGCGCATCTACCTACAGTGACACACTTTTTGACCTCTGAATGAGAAAAGTGACACCGCAAGTGTTGTATAGTTCTGGATGTATGCAAAGCTTTCCATTTCAATTCCTGCTCTTTCTTAACCCCTAAGTAGTAACCTGCATCCATCTGTAACACTCTCGAGATAACCAGGAGATGCTGACACCCTTTTATGTATGGTAATAGCAGAAAATTCAATGAAAGTCCCAGCTGCCTCTTTCATTACATCTCAAGTAACACTGTTGACTTAGCAATGGCAACAGCGCTGCAAGTGATGTACTAAAACACTACCAATGTTATATTGCTATATATATATATATATATATATATATATGTATTTATTGACCACACTAATAGCAGGAATTGAGACAAATATAGACTAGATGTAAATAGTAGTGGGGGAGGAGAAGCAGAAAGAAAATGCACATGTGTCCGGTGTACAGTAATGGGTTCTACACGTCGGTATGAGATAACTCTTATTTCTTTTTTTTTTTAACCTCCTGTCAAGCACCTCCAAAAATATAAAATGCAAAGAGTAGGCGGAAGAGCAAGAGAAACATAATGCAAAGCAAAACATCCGAGACAAGCGACAGCTTTTATTTTTACCAGCAAGTTCACTGAATTCATCTGTGGTAATTATTGTGCTGATATGATTGAAATGTAGTTAAAAATATATAACATTTCCATGGCGAAATTTGACACCCAAATTACGGTGGTCTTTACTCAAATATGTGCAACATATGGCAAGGAATGATGGAATCCAATGTTTTACAAAAAAAAAAAGGACTTAAAACATGCATATCTTCTTGCACCAAGCTGCTCAAAGTGAAGCCATGGCACAGTAGTGGTAGCAACCAGCCACTGTGCATATCCTGCTTCAGCCCATGGTGCCTCTGCATGTATAGATGCAGTGTGACCCACTGTTAAACAAACATGCATGCCTGTGATGCGTATGAATTTTTCTCTTTGGCTAGTTCTGGGGAAGTTGGCTAGGTAGCAGTCTATGTGCATTTGGTTACTATTATGGGTGTGAAATATTAAAAAAATTTAACACGAATTGTATATTGTTAGCTTCACGAGTGTGCCATTGGGCTAGTTGGTATATTATGTTAAGAACAGTACAAGAAATGGGACAGGAAAGGCCCCTTCTTGCAGTTTCTGTTCTTAACTAATAGTTTAATTCGAATAACGAATAATGATATGCACATGCATATATTAGAACATTTCTTTACTGCACATTAGAACATTGCAGTTACATTACCAATAAGAAAAAGTTGACTAAAATGTAATTAAGAGTAAAAGCTTGTTTATTTTACCCATGTTAAGCTGCACACTCGCTGTTTCAAAACCCATGCCCATTGCCTGTGAGATGTTGGCTTTCCTGCAGGGCTAAGCTGACCGGTCACTGGGCTTACCTCATAAGCTAAATTCCACCCGACAGGAGTGTGCTAAGTAGCATGAAAGTGGGCACACATTTGCATTTGCCCCTGCACTGCCAGAAATATACTCAAATTGGTTTGAATATTCGCGTTGTATCGAATGTTTGAAAATTTTCTAATTCATATTAATAAGAATATCAAAATGAAGATACTTGACTGGTATTCGAAATTTCTAAATATTCACACACTTTTAGCCACTGCATATGAGCACATACAGCAACTGAGTTTTGAGTTCTTGCACAGTGCATTGACCAATTGTGTGCTGCAGATAAAGTGCCTCTAAAGTGCCAGCCATGTGGTCACATGACAAAGGAAGCAGCATCAATTTTGTTTCTTGGAAGCAGCTGGAACAAACTTTATCAATAACAGCGAAATAAAGACCAGCCCAAGTGGTGTAACGTGCCAACAAAGCTTGCATAACATGTGGCCGAGTAGTTAGTCAAGACCACCAGCCTTCTGTGTTGATGCCAAATTTTCTGAACCCTAAGAAATTAGCCATGTGTGGCAGTAAGTTACTGAAAGAGTACTACTCATTGGCTTAACTTGGCAAACAAAATGCAGGCTGTATGACTGTCTTATGCTAGGAAAATTTAGAGAGATAAAGTAAGGACTATATTGACATCTGGATGTTCCAAGGAGGCTTTTCACCAACCACCACAGTTCGGAACGGCTTCCAAATATTCAGGAAGGGGCTATAATGCAACAGAAAGCAAGTGCACATGATGCCTTCACTTGAGACACCACATACAAATGCAGCACATTCTATCAGTTGTGTAAAGAAAATCAGCTGTGTGCACAAGTTTACATGATATGATAAAAAGAACACAGAAAGAATTGCCAAGAAACTGTTAGTGACCTTCAAGATGTTCACCGTAACCAATAATGTAGAACCATATAATGTAAACTAATAATGAACACACTAATTACGCACATAAAATAAGTGCCTAAAGGTCGAGTCTTCTCTTTGAAAATGGCTGCAGCTTGCACGTGCAGCTGGTACCTCATTACAGATTGTATTTGCCGTGGGAGTCATTAGTATAGAAAGCACAGTGTCATGGTGACTTTTACTGTAGATCTCCCATTCCAAAGTAGGATGGATTCACTCATTTCTGTCTCAGGTGCCTCACAGTGAATAGCTTCACAGGCGCTGTACATAAAGCAATATTTCTTCACAGAGCTATTCTTATACTCAATTGCTCTTCCACAAAACTAAATGAACAGTAATAATTCTGCTGATAACATTGCTATCAGCAGTGAAGTACACATGATAGAGGTGTCAGTGGATACATTCAAAATTTTAACTGTGGTCAGCAGCTAATAACTTCAGTTGCTTAGCAAGCCTGTGCATGGCATGACCAGCTGGCTGCACTAGAATGTCAGCTATAGGGTACGTGTGCAAAGTCTTTCAAAAGTCAGCACAGATGTCCATCTTGTGTGTGCTTATGTGCACACACGTTAGAGCATACATGCATGAGTTTTGCACAATTCCTGGTCACAGCAGTTTACTGGTGCCTGAAATACAAATACGTTTTCACTGCTGCGACATGGAATATCCACATCACTGCCTGGGATTTTCAAGCAGGATTGTAAAACATGCCGAGTGCATGAGGCATAGTCCTGGCCTTATCCCTATGTGTGCTATAGGGAAGGAATTCACAAGACTGCAACCACATACTCACATTCAAGCTGAGATTACCTGCAGCAGAGTACGGATCATCATGTGTGCCGCATTCACTAGTGCATTTACTAGTGCATTCACTAGCGAAACAGTGAAGCCTTGTGGCTCTTCTTTCACACCACAGAGCACACATCATGGCTAGCAGCAGCATACAATGTCTCCATGCAATTGATGCCACAAATATTGAGGGCATTAGACAGCAAACCACCACCACCAAGAACAAAAGTAAGAAAGAAAATAAAGCCACCAAAGAAAAAGGTCATTAAGGTGATAAGATCACTGCATTCTCTCTTCCAACCCCCAGTTGTACTAGCTGCAACTTTGGTGGCACACTGCAGAATCCAGTGCACAGTACAAGGGCTGTACCCCGTATGTGATTCACATTGTGAGCCACTTGCATGCTTACATATGGCTGCCATACATGAGCAAATCATATGTAGGTGGATGGTTCAGTAAAAGTGCTTGCAGAATGTGGCTTCACATCTTCACACCCAATGACAGGCATGATAGCCTGGTATTCACCTCAAAGTACACTGTGCATTTCAGTATATTACACACATTCATACCTACCAGAATAAGAGAATACTAGAATTCTCTATATCTGTATATCTGTATATAGACTTCAACTACCTGAACTACTGCATCTATGTAATCTAATACAGTGTTTAACATGAATAAAAATAGTGCTCCCATCTTGTACAGTCCCCTTATGTGGAAAATAAATGGTGAAAATAAAGCAGCTATACTTGGCGCATTACTGCTTACACGATATAACTGTGTTGTACTGCAGTGAAGATTAATGATAAGCTTTGCCTCTTGTGTGGATTTTGCATACGAACATTATGCTTCGAAAATTAACAATGCCCATGTTGCAATGCCTTCCAACTATCCTGACTTCTTGACCTTCACTAGCACATAACCCTCCATGAACAACTCAACTATCAGGAAGCCAGTTAACTAAATAAAATATTACCTGTACTAAAAAGAAAAAAAGATTCTAAATGTAGTATCTCCACTTTGACCGAAGTGTACCCACCATTTAAAGTAAAGTATCACCAAGTTTAACCAAATGCCTGCTGCTAATAATGGTGCACATGTGCACAATAAGGTGTACAGTCAACACTCGGACCAAATAATTTGATGCAAAAAATGAACTGAGTGGGGAATGCTTGCAATTGAACATCGTAGACGCATTATTGCTTCGCTACCATGGGCACTAGAAAAATATGCAGTGAAACCAAAGCTAAAATATAAGAAAAATACTTGGGTAAGCCCTCAGCACACCCGCATACAATCCTCTGGAATAAACAATACCACCACTGCTATATCACATACTCTTATATAAGCTAGAAAAATTTTTTTTAAATCGTGTGGTGGTCTCCTGAATAGAGACCTAAGATCAAATGTACAACCTTACATTATAATATAATCAAGATACAACCGTACATACTATGCATTTATCACTCTGCATATGTCATTCTGCATAATAGCGTGATGCATTATATATGGAAAAATATAACATTGCATGCCTTTACAGCATGCTGCAAAATAAGAACAAGGAAACCTATCTGTGATCGTCAAGAGCAACAGCGACCAACAAGGAATGGCATAGAGCAGGCCCCACCCAATGCTCTTTACAACGCCTGTGACTTGGCAGTTATGATCGAGGCTTCAGTGGGGAAGACGCAAAGACTAAGAGCATAACATGTGGAAAAAGCCCTTCAGGCACAGATGCGTTTGCTTTCAATGGCAGGAGGCCATAGCATCTAGATGAGAGGCAGCCCGGACTTCTTCAGCAACCGTGGAGAAGGCTCAGAGCTTCAGCAGCTCTGCAGCGCTGTTCAGGCAGCTCAGCCTTAAGCAGCAAGACGAGTGCCGAACATGCACGTTCACATGGAAGGTCCTTACGGAGCTCAGGTCGTGCGTTTCCCAGCATACAGCCTTGAAAAGTACAAGACAATAGGTTCATCAAGCAGAATAACATGTGGTACCAAAGAAAGCACTGGTTTTTCAGCTTCCTAAATGATCAAGTAGTATGTGACAAACAATGCTGATGCAATACACCATAGTGTGATCACTTCTCCTTACTTAGAACAATGATTGTAAACGAAAAATTGAGGCCTGTGTACACCGAATTCGTGTATTGGACTTAAGTTAAAACATGTTCCAGGAGCCCAGTATGCAAATTCAATAAATAATGGGTAAAAAGCAGAAAAATAGTAGGGCGGTATGATTTGAGCACATGGAAAATGCAATTGACTGAACAAACTCAGTGCAAATAAAACAAGAATTCGAAATGCAGACTTAGAGACCAGGGCGTAAGAACTCCAAATGGACCAAAACTATTTAACGACCCGGTAAGCAAACTGTTTTCATGGCTTTTGTAGAAAGGGAAGTCATATTTTTGCAAGCTGACAAAAGTTTCCAGCTGGCCTTACCTATTAGATTTAAAAAATCAATCTCCGGTACCACTCTCAGAACATGCCAGGTTTTTCTACTATTGCACCTAGCTTTAAAGAAGCAGTCCTCAAGAACTGAATATAATTTAGAATAAAAATTCAATATTTTTTTTATTCAAGCTCTACAGAACCTGATATTCAATATTTTCAAATATTCCTCTATGGCTTACTAGTACGGGTTAAGAACAGTTGTTATTCACTATCAAGTAGGGATGTGTTATATTAGAAATTTTGGAATACCGGTCAAATACGTTTTTAATATTCGTATCCAATTTGAAATCCAGGCATTTACAATTTTTGTCATGTTGTATGTGGTGCAAATACTCAAAACGAACATACCACTGGCCGTACAGAAGCAGACAGGATTCTTTGCGTCTGTTCTTACCTAATCTGCCAATGTATGCCCAATTTTCTGCTATACTACACGCTCCATCATGGTGGAATTTAGTGCACAAGGTAAATTTTGCCACCGGAAGACTAAGCTTTGCAGAAAAGCCATCTTCTCAATGTGTATGGACACAAGCCTGAACAGCGAGGACACAACTTAGCACACCGATAGGCAATAGGGGAGATTGCACAAAAGAGTTCAACAGCAAATGCTTTTCGAGGGAGTATAGGTCCAATGGGCCAATCCCCATCAGCAATGCGTGTTCACATGGCCTCACTATACAAATGCAAACGCTGCCTGCCTATCTGGCCCCTCAGTGCAGCACATTGCATGCTAGGACCGGATCGTCCATCTTTCGATGCATATCGCACATTTCATCACAGAGAGATGGACGATCTGTTACCGCAATACGTGCCTGAATGGGACCGGGGCACAGTTCCAGCGGACAATGGACAATTCGCGATGGGTGTTATGATGATGCCTGCATGCATCGCTCTATGTTAAAAGGCATTGTTCTAAACATACAAACATCCTTGGTTGGGGTTGTAATCAGAATCAGACATAAGCAAATACCCTAATTTTTTTTTATTAGCGCCTCACCACACAAGCTTTATTCTTTTTTTCACTGTCATCCTCACCCTGTAGGATTTCCATGCCCTCCTTCACCCTCAGTACATGATTTCCCTCCCACCCTCACTCACCCTCAACTAGCAAGAATGTTTAGTCCACCCTCACACTCAATTTCAACCCTCAAGCACAAGCATTATGTGATAGTATAAAGGTTAGTGCACCCCGCTCTAAAACACACTGCTGCAGGGACATGGATTTGGATCACAGTGGTGATGGCGGGCAAAGTGCTTTCGGTGCTCAAGGCTTTTTGCCGATGTTTATACGTAACATCTAATGCGTTGAAATAATAAAACCGTGGATCAACATGTACTCTTCTATTAGTAGGTCTGTGTGTTTTAGAGGTGCCTTCAAGGCAATCAATATTATACATATAAATATATTATAAGTCCCTTTGCTGTGACTCGGATTGTCTGTAGAGCAAGTAATACAGTGCGATAATAGGTTAAGATTTCCCCCCCTAGGGTGAGGAGGAAGCTGAGAATGACTAAGAGGCCCAGTGACAACAATTTGACAATGATGACTACAGCCACTATCATTTCTGTAATGTAAAGAAAGAACAGATGGACGGATGAATGAACAGACAGATGAACGGACACAGCACACCAAGTTTCAAGCTTTTAACTGCTGCCACCAGTAAGGTAAGCAAATATCCCAGAGATACTTTGGTCCAAAGAAAAACTTAAGGACAAAATCTTGAGAGTAAATATACTGACCTAAGAGCAACACAGCATTGCATTGAATTGTTGGGTTAAGGCTCTTCATGTGACCAAGGCATAAGGTCACAAATGTGGACATGTGTTGTTCAAGATCAATCACCTACAACATAAAAAACAACAACTAATGAAGCAGGTAGAAGCTCATTCTGAATCACAAACAATGTTACACACAATGAGCCCAGTAAGCAATACTATCATGGACCTAGCAGATGGCATGGTCTGCACTGCACTATCACTACTTAACCTTGTAATGACCAATGTATCACATATATGCTATGCTGTCTTGATACTTCAAAATTTCAATTTAGGTAGGAAAACCTTAACTTATAGCTTATAGTACAGTTCTTTATATGCTGGATAAATTTTTCAGCTGTGGATAGTTCAGTAAACCAATTACTAAATATTACTTTACTAAGTTACAAGTAAAAAAAAAAAAAAACATTTCATTGTTCTTTTGCAAAAATGTACTTTTTAAGGTCAGAAATAAAGAACAAGTAGTTGTAACTTTCCTTGAAGTGGAACTGTGCTTGGGCATTGCAGAGTTTAAAAAGAAGTGCCGACACATATTTTCGAAGTTGTTCAAGCACTACCACACACTTTAAAGACTTAAAAAGAAGACACTTAGCAAGTATGAAAGTGGGTAAACATCTGGTATCGAAATGCTAAACCTGGCATCACCAACATCATCATAATGTCATGACACCGAGCAAAATCTGCCAAGGTCATGTAGCATTAAGGCTAGGTAGGATTACATTGCTTGTTTCATCTGGCTATACTTGCATGAGGCAGCTGTACCAATCGCAGAATGAAGCAAGTCAATGCATCATGACGTCATCCCATACTACCTCCTGGGCACCAAAATAAAAACTGGACTGTATGAATGAGTGTCCTTTAAGATACTATGTTGCTTTCCAGTATTTCTTCTATGCTTAAAGCAACCAGACCTTCATTTAATGAAAAACAAAAATGACAAGTCAGAAATGTCTTTTCATAACAGCTCTTTGAATTATATGTAAACTGAGTAAGACCAAAATTCTTCAATAAAAATTTATACCTTTGTCATAGAGCTGTTCAGTAAGCAGTTGATGAGCTATTGTAACATACTGTAAGGTCATCCTCTACAAATAAACTTCTCATGCAGCAAATGACACCGATGATCTTAAGAGTGAATGCATGCACACAATTGTGAAGCAGTGGTCTGCTTATTTCTTCAACGTGAAAACAATCACCTTAACATCTTAAGAGCAATTTTTTTTACTTACCAACTGTACTATAATGGCAAATTTTTTTTTACAATATGCTAAATATATGTGTTAGAACACATAGATATAACTAAAATAGTGCAGAATATCTAATTCAATAAAGTCACGACAGAGTGTCTAGCACCATCTATATAATATGAAAGAAAAGTTCACCGACGATTACGATACTCCCCAATGCTAAATTTCAGCGCAGTTATATACGTGTTTTCATTTCGCGATGTATTGGCTGGTGCGAACGATGTCTCATGCAGCACGTTGCAAACAGAGTGAAGTGTGGTGAGACTACCTCGCCAATTGTGATGCGTGGACATGATTCACAGCAGCCGCCGCAGACAGACCTCCGCTCATTTAGTGCTTTGTTTCCGTACAGACAACGCGCGCTACTCTGGCACCATCTTGTAGCCATTGTTCCCACAAAGCCCGTGGTGCCCCTGGCATTACTCTTTTCTTCTCTCGCTTTTGTCGTATTCTCCTCCTCCGCTTACCGCCTCATGGTTCTGCTGCACTCCCCTCCTCCACCTTCCTCCTCGCGCTCTCTTCGCTATTGCCATCTTTCATCCGCACTGCGCATTAGCTCTTTCCTACTTTTGCTGTGCTTGTTCGCTCGGTTACAAGGACACCGAGGGACGATGCCGACGCTTTCCATAGGAACAAGCGCCTGAGAGCTGCACTCTAATATCACCATTTCCTCTGCACACAACAAGCCATTCAAAAAGTGGTATAATACCTATGCCGAAATTGTCTGTCTCTTTCACAAAACTTTGTAACGGGGGCTCTAATATTCAGTGATTATATGCTTGTGCACATCCTGACATTACATACACATCTGAAACACACACACACACACAAGATGAAAAAAGATGAAAAAGGACTAAAATGGAGGAAATGATGAACAGCACTGCAAAGTCCCTTTATTCCTATCTGTGTATGCGTAGCGTAAAAAGTTACATCAGTAAGAGAAAAGTAACCAAAACGTACCATGACTTTTGTGAGGTCACTAATGAACTCTGAGTAGTGCAGATGGGAGCCATCAGGCAAATGCCTCTGAAACATGTTGTTCACGTCCTCAGAACCTAGCAGTGGCCCCAGCTTCTTCAAAGTTGCCTTGCATGCCTGCGAGAAGAGACCCTAATGTTAACTTTCTTGCTCTGGTTTTCCGTTATGTATGCAATAATTTTATATGTAAGAAAAATAAGCAGTGCCTAGAGTTCAATATACTGGGGGACTGCAGTGATTAAATGGCAATAAAAGCAGCAAGAACGAATGAACACAAACTGCAGTGCTGTAGTCATATTGCATTGTATTTTCTTTGATTATGCAGAATGAACACCGCCAAACCTAAGTGTTATCAGGTTTTAGCTATTGCATCCCACCCATTTTAATGTGCTAGTGGTGCACCGCAATGGCTTCAGCTGTGCAGTTCTAACAAGCTTAAAATTTATGTGGTGTCAAATGGCAGAATGGTTGGTAATAAGCACTGACCTTTACAACCTGCTTGTCACCTTCGTTCAAGTGCACAAGCAGCGTGATCACGTTGCTGATGGCCTGTTCCACAAATGCATCTCGGAATTCTCCCTCTGCAAAGCGGGCCAGGTCTCCGAACAGCTTGAACGCTGCTGCACGCACTTCACCTTTTTCCTGAGACATTCACGTAACAAAACAAATGTGTCCATCTGTATTTTAATATCCAAAGTAATCATTACTGTACTAAATAGACACATCCTTGAATGCACAAAAAGCCCTTTGAACTTCCAAGAACATATCCAAGACAATCATTACTGTACTAAATACACACATTCCTGAAGGCACAAAAAGCCATTCAGACCCCAAGAAAACATGTTCTAACACTTAAAACGATCAAGCTTAAAACAATTTAGACTTACTGCAGTCTACACTGACTGCTGCAAGCAAAGAGTGCACATTAAAACTTCTGGATGAAGTTATTGAATGGAGGAGCTGTAACGATGTGAAATTCCAGAACACTACCCTTACATGACCGATGCACCAAAGCCTCAGCACCAATAAAAAAAAAGTAGAGCCAAATACAGCACTTAAATATCGTTTTTTTTAATTAAAAGCATTTATCATCTTTAGATAATTTTTTTATCAACAAATTCTAGTGAAGAAATTTTCCTATTTGTTGCAAATAAATGTTTAAGAAACAAACACCTGTGTTAGTTATTATGTTTTATAAGTGTAATTGAATATATTGCTCACTTCAGGAATAAAAAAAATTCTAGGGTGCCAAAACCAAAATATGATTATAAGGAATGCCGTAGTAGGAGACTCTGGAATAATTTTGACCGTTTGGGGCTTCATGCACCCAATGCACAGTACAGAAACGTTTCTGCCTTTTGCCCCCATCGAAATACGGCTGCTATGGCCAAGATTTGATCCTTCGATCTTGGGCTTAGCAGTGCAATGCTTTCAAAACCACTACGCCGTCATGGCAGCTCAGGAATTGTCCAGCAGAATTTGTTATAACTTGTTTTAGTGGTTGAAGCAAAATCAGATGCTAAACTAGTTGGCACTTACTCCCTAGAGCTCCAGAAGGAAAAAGACAATGATGTGTGCACTTAAAATAATCTGTATTATACAAGATATGTACAAAAATAAAAATTACGCAGATCCAGAACACGTTTTGGAATCTATGTTAAGCGAAGCTTTCGTGAAGCAGCTAAATGCAATAAATTTGCCCATTCCAGTCTTGCGTCTATGGCGTAAACTGGCGTGTGCATATGTGCTCTTGTGCACCCATGCTACGTAATGTGACAACTCTTATATTGCTTTGTATTTCTTCCTTTCTTCTTATTTATTTTAAGTGTACCATCCGCTTGTTGACCATTCAAGAAATGAGCCACAGAATTTAGCAAGTGTGACAGCTATTAGAAGCAAGTGTGAGAACTATATCGCGCATAGGTAAATGTGGTACACTGGACTGTGGATATGGGTTTGTGACCGATAGGAAAACAAGTTAGGTGCAGGGACCATGGACTTCTGTATCAGTCCTGACTTGCACAAAATTTCTAGTCTGTGTCGTATACCACAGAGGGAGAGAAAGAAAACTCTTTTGTGGTCACGGCTCCATTCTACAAGTCCCAAGCTCGAATGGCCGTGGTGATGTCGCAGGTCCACCAGATTAGCGCCTGCTAAACTTTTGGGTTTACATTTCGTAGCACAGCCTCCCAGCTGCTCAGGGTTGGGATGAGGTTGCTGCAGGCTTCGTCCAGGAGGTGAACTCCATAATGCTGCAGCACTCCAGTGATATGTGAAATCATGTAAGAGAGCCCCCAAAGCCTGGGCAGCACAGGAAATAGGATGCGGGGTGGAGAATGGGGAAAGTGTTGTACTCGATTTGCCTTACAGCCACCCCGTTCTCTCAAGATAAGGATGGGTGTGGGGGTGGGAATCTGAGTTGGCACTGCCTATAGTTGTCCAGAGTCTCTCAATACAAGAGGGGTGCGAATCGTATGTACAGTCAGCCGCAAAAGTTTACGGGACGCAGGATTTGCCAAGAAGCTCAATTCTCGCGAAGCGTGGTCACACAGCCTCGAATTAAATGTTCCAGCATGTAGTAGCCTTCGCCACCTACACAGTGATTCATTAAATACGAAGTGTCATGCCTTAACAGTGCAGGAATTCACATTTCAAGGGGAAACAGCATCCCGCAAACTTTTGCTGTTGACTGTACACTTCATCTGGTTTGGATAGCTCTTCCTTTGGTGCCTGGCAAGTGAGTTCTCACATACCATGGAGTTTCATGCTAAAATTACTAGAGAGAAATTTGGTGCAGCAATAGTTCAGTCCCCATGAAAATCGTGGTTTTGCAGAAAACAATCTTTTCTATGATTTGTCATGAATTTGTTGACTAAGTATGTTGCAACATTGTCCAATGATCATTGTGGTTCAAATGTGTAACATGCTAAACTCTAACTGTTTGTTTAAAGCCGGTAAACATTTTGCCGTCATATTTAATTCATTACAATGTGTAAGTTTAAGCGCATAAGTAAATCACAACACTTGAGTATACGTGCGATTAACCTAGATGATGTTTTGCATGCATAATTACTTTTTACACTCAAAACGAGATTTTTTGTTAGTAGACTTCTGAAAACAATGCTAGCTCTACAAAAATTTTGCAATAACAAAACGAACTTAAAAGACTTCATATAAGAATCCGCAAGGTTGTCTGAAGCTAGCAGTTTAGGCAAATTTATGTCTTTCTCATTATGCTGGATGGATAGTCACATACCGGCAGTGCATACAAACAATAGGTGGCGTCCAAACCCTGACGTCTATGACACATTTCTGGCTCCCGAAATTGCTTCCACCACATTCAACCAGCAAAACCATAGCCTTTAAGATCCGCATTCTAAATCCAGAGGGCGTGTCTCTTTGTGGCATGGGTTTGGACACCACCTATAGCACCATATTTTTTTCTAGTAATCTTAGTATGAAGCTTTAATGCATGTGTGAGGATTGAGGTGCCTTGCTGCATGTCATTCCCTGCTTACATGCATTGCCAACCATTTGCTAAGCTCTATATCTGGAAACTGCCACCCTAGCGAGACCATGGCAGGCACTGCAGTGTACTAGAGCTGCCTGTCCCATGCAAACCGTGTTCCTTACTACCGAGGGTTCAGACCCATGTTACATGTAAGCTCACGTCACAGGGACATGCCCTGAATGGCCTCTCCATGATCACCACCCTGGCAACATGTTCCTGAGCTCAGAATTGCTCAGTGCTCCCTTCCTTGCCACAAATTTTAAGATTACATTATGGGGTGTTACATGCCAAAACCACTTCCTGATTATGAGGCACGCCGTAGTGGAGGGCTCAGGAAATTTAGACCCCCTGGGGTTCTTTAATGTGCACCTAAATCTAAGTACATGGGTGTTTTCGCATTTCGCCCCCATCAAAATGCGGCTGCCGTGGCCGTGATTCGATCCCGCGACCTCGTCCTCAGCAGCCCAACACCATAGCAACTGAGCAACCACGGCGGTTACTTCCTTGCCACAGCAGATACCAAAGATGCTCCACAAGTCCACTGTAAGTTGAAAGTGGGACCTTTGCTCCCATGACTTAGCATGGTGAAGTGCTACCCAGTCAGCCTAGCACGGCAGTTGTGCATTACCCACTCTACCTTGCAAAAGCCTTGAACCATAAGCAGTGGCTGTCATGGCGTAGTGTATAGTGGTTTAATGAACCTGCTTTCTGTTGGTGACCTGGCTCTAGGACGTTCACTGTGGTGCGTCAGAGTTGTCAAACCCTGCCACAGCATTCCTTGTGTGCTGTGGAATGGAGGAATGCCGTGCCACTTCTTGGCTATCACTCACAAGATGAGCTTTGTGTAAGTCCATCTTCAAATATATCAGAGCCCAGAAGTTACATTTTGCTATTGCTTGTTATGTGACATGCAGAAAATTTTCACAAGGCTGCTTCAAAGCACCAAATGGAAGGAAAACAATACCGAGCAACACGTGGAATCAGCGCTACTAAATTACTGTAAAGTTTAAACTCTGCCTAGAAATCCCACAAAAACATAACCCCATTCTGCTGCCTGCCACACCAGCTGGGTGACCTCTGTCTCTCATGCACCACACAGCACACAACAAAGAGAATCGTGTGGCATTGCCTTCAAGAATGGCACTAAAATGTCATACATTGTCCCGTTCACCACCATGCAACAGACAACAAAGAGCAGTCAGTGGGATTCTTCGATATGTTGCACCAGACTGTCCAGGACTGTCCAAGACACTGCACATACAACACTAATTGGCTGAAAGCACCACTTCAGGCAGTCTGGGACTGTCAGAGATGGATAATAGAAGAGGCCTCGTGAGGCTTGGCATCAGAGGCTGGCAGCATGTCAGAGGCCATGTGATGTATTGCATCTTTCCAAAGTTTGCTGCGTGGCAGTGTGCACTTGCAGATGGCTTATGTGGAAGGCAATGAGTGGAAAAGGGTCAAGTGCAACATGACATTTAAGCAACAAACTCGGTAAACACTGGCAACTTACAGGGTAAATAGAAAACACAAAACTCTAAGCCACCTTTTCAAACATAGGGCGCAGCCGGAGAGCCACGGTTGTAATGAAGCTTCCAACATCCTGCTGATCTGCATGGCACAGAAGTGTCGTAAGTCCGTTGATTGCTTCCAGCATGATCTTCTGCTCTGTATCATCCTTGTCATCAAGACCACTGATCATGGCGGATAAGACAGTGCCAGAGTAACGATGAACCTGCACAACACCCAAAACTTGCATACTAAGGAGCAATTCTGAGATGCTGCAACAAAGCCTTATATTCTTAAGAATATGTCAGAATACCAGTTGCTTACTACAGAATCAGTTCTACGCCAACAAAAAGCAAGGTGCTTTTTTTTTCAACTAGGCTTCACAAAACACGTCGACATGGTGACAATTAAGTATATTTTGTTCATCCGGAGTTGAATTTTGCCATGCTTGGCAAAGAAGCCAGAACATTTGCTTTGCAGGTGCTTAAAGGCATGCATGCACAAGATATCCCAGGCAAAAAGTAAACTAGAAGCTTCCACAACGTAATTTCAAGTAATGACACCATGATCGCATATGCTGATCGCTGCTCAAAAGCAGCGATCAAAACAGACTTTCAGTAGACTCCCTTTAAGACAAACTTTTTCATCTGAATTTTCTGGTATTCTGATTGCTTGGAGGTCTCTGCTTAGTTTTCCATAGGCACAAAGCAAAAAAGTTTACCAATTTGCTCATAGAGAGAAGTTAAAGGGGCATTGAAACACTTCTTGAACACAATAAGAAAATGTTCATGATCTGTAGAAAATGCTGTCATGAACATGCTAGCCAAATATTATTCCACTGCATGCAGTAGGGAGCTAACAATCTTGCATAAAAGCTCACTGTCTCTCTCCTGCTGCTTTCAAAGCCCCTATATCACATTCCACCTATCATGTTGCACAACTACATGACATCCTTTAAACACTCATATTGGGAAGCCATTGAGTGGCTGTCCACACATTCTATCCATCCTGTCACCGCTCCGGCCGCTTTGTCATATGCCAACCTTGAAAAGTTACCAGAAGTTCTCCATGAAAGTAAGAAAAAGAAAGAAAGGAGCAATAGGCAGGGCATTACTACCGACACCATCCGAGCTGATGGGAAACATGTTGAGGAACAGGAAAAGTAAACATTGTGCTCTTTATATTCCACTCTAAGCCCTTTTCAAAAATTTCTGCGGGAATACAGTAGACTCCTGTTAACTCCTCAGGCTCTGTGTGGCAAAATATCTATATTTAAGACATGTTGCCAATATATTGAAACACTTCTAATTGGAACTGTGCTGCAAGTGTGAATAACATGTTTTACATAAAGTGCTTTAATAAAACGAGTTTGAGGGTAGGTGCCAGAGTGTTTGTTCTCAATGCCAGTATACCGTCATCTAGCGGGTTCCCTTTTTTTAATTGTTTTTCATGCACATTTTCCAAGTCACTGGATGAGCGCTTTTCATGTATACTAGATATGAAATCATTGATGTTTTCATCTCCGATGTTCCTGTAGAAAGTTCTCGCATGGAGTCCGTATTCTGTAAACTAGAGAAAACTCTTTGAAGAACTGAAAATTCTGAATCCTTTCTACAGTAATATACTTATTATTATTCTGAAGAGGCAAGAAATGCAGTAAAAGTAAATATTTAAAAGACAGAATCAAATGGTGCCTGAAGGGGGATAAGATGAAGCCAATTAAGTCAAAATTCCGAAACTAAGGAACAATGTCATATCACTTGGTTTTTTTTTTTTTTACATAAACCTGAGATTTGGCTGAACTTTGGCAGCTGCCACTGACAGTTGCTACTCTGCTGAGTGAGAGGCAGACTTTGAGGAGGTGGCTACACAAAAAGCAAATTGTGTTTCTGCACATATAAGTAGCAATGCCAGCATTGGCAATGACATGGAAGCTGTGGGGCTGACATATAGAAACAATAATTGAGGAAGTCCTCTATGCCTGCCTCTGCAGGTGAGAACACTGCACAGGAGACACAAGAACAAGCTTCACAAATGACACAGCTGTTATAGCCCTGAATACTTTGATGCATTCTTTAATATAATGGCATTATATAGACCCTTTGGCAGCGATCCCGTAGGCACCGAAATGTTTGATCACATGGTGATGCGTCCATTGCTTGCCTCAGCTGCTTCCGTTGATTCTGTGTTTAAAACGAATATGCAAGACACCCCGGTGTGGCTAAGCAAACCTCTGTTTCGGTGGATAATGTAGACGGTGACTGGGTGAACAACACGAAGCTTTGGCCACAGCTCCAAAGAGCATGTAAGCGCCTTTGGAGCTCATTAACGGCTTATCCAAACGGCAGGAGCAGCGTATACGTTGCTAAGCAGTGCTAGAACTGTAATCCAAGCTGTCCAAACTTTCTGCTTATGAATTAATCAGGATCAGTGTGTTTTGCTCTTCATTATTTGTTTGGCAAAAACTTTGAAGCAGCGGCTTGTCACATTTCCAACTAAGAAAAGTTCCTCAGTGTGGTCACCATCTGATTGTTTATTTCCTGCCTAATTGCTTGCAGGTGTGGTTAGTTGTGACAGATTTGTTCTTGCTGTGCACTAGGCTTGCAATGTAGATGTTCTGTACTTTGCAATAGCTTGTAGCAAAGACGTATTATCGCTAGTCCCTCGCTTACTCTGTGAACTCTCATGAAACGTCATTCTACTCCTCATTCTCCTCCTCCTCTTCTTCATTCATCCCTCAATGCAATGGTTCTTTCTATTCTCACCCTGCTTCCCCCGCACTTTCGCCTCACGGACCATATGAAGCATCCTCTTGGACAGTTGTACAGTCAACGTCCAATTTTTCGTACTCCCTAGGAACCGCGAAAACGTCCGAAAAATAAGGAAATCAGAAAAAAATTATGCATGCCTTTTACTGCCCCCAAGGGCAGAAAAAGCCTGTAATTTGAGCCTGGGCTCAAATCGCCACAGGCACATCTAAAAGAAGCTCTGAAGGACTGCCAGTACACTTATTAAGCATATCGGTGCTCGTAATGCGACAGGAGACCGCATGTTCATGCGTGTATAATTAAGAAATACAAACTGTCTCCAGTGACAATTGTCCCTTCCCACGTTTGTTATGTTTCACCGCAATACGTTCGCATATGCTTCACCGTGTAACATTTCTGTATTGAGGCGAAGCTGACTTTTGGGAACCGGCATTATGCAACGCGTCGTGCTTGCCGAGCTTCGAAGCCAATCCCGAGGATTACAAAGGCGGAGTCGGTGCCATTGCTGACAACGGCGAATTCTTTCAATGAAAACCATACCACCGAATGGCAAGAAAGCTAATAGCGAATGTCGAAGCAGCAAGGCCTAGTGTTGCCACGGTGTTGGCTACGGATGCCAGCGGATCTGCGTGTGAGAGCGCCGGTTCGAGGCGGCAAGATAATGAAAATGGCGGCGGTGGTGGCTTTGAATAATGCCATTTCGGACTTGCGATCACAGCAAGAAGTCCGGAAAATCGGACGGCGAAGGGTTCTTGCGTCCGAAATTTCAGACATTTCTATACATTTACTTTATGGGGTACGTAGTGGTGCCGCGAAGCCGTCCGAATTATAGGGCATGTCCGAAAAATTGGGCGCCCGGAAAATCTGTCGTTGACAGTACACTAGCAACTCCTCCAGCCAATGACATGGCGTCAAAGACTATTCGTTACCACCCCTCTCTGTTGCTCGAAGCCAGCATTAGCGCGACTTCCATTCCCTTTCAATAAAATTACAGCTAATTTTCCCTGATAGAAGCACAAATTACCTGAGTATTTTCCAGACTATTCAAAATCCCTGAGAATTCCCGGTTTTCCCGGTTGGTAGACACCCTGAAACAGGTGCTAAGGTTGTATTCAAATTAGTTTAACAAAATTTAATTTCTTTACTGCCAAAATAGCACTTTTTTTCTATTAGCTTTTGCAATGCACTGGAGCCATTGCTTTTAGGAGTCATTGTCCCCAGCACCTCTACAAATAAGATCAAGGAGTCTGGAAAGTGCATTAAAAAAATCCTAAATTGAATTTTTCAGTGTTCGAAGTAATTTCTGCAGGTCTAGACTTTTAATGTGCCACAGAAAGGGGAGGGGTGCCTAAAATTGGTTGCACATCCCTTTTCGTCCCTTCATGTTCGTCTTAAAGGAAGTCTATGGCAGCAGATATTTTTCATGCACATATACTAAACAAACACATCCTCCGATAGCAGAGAATAGGCAAACCAGAAAAGCTTCAACACAACCTTTAAACATGTCCCCATTAGTGTACAGAACAAGCCACTATGGCAGCATCAATGCATGCCCCATGTGGACACATTACATAACATAGTCAAGAATGCATAGATGTAACATGAAATGTTAACCTAGTAGACAATACGTTATGCAACATCACTGTATCTTCCTGTGCCACTGATGTGCACTTTAAGCCTTCTCACAGTCTTCACAGAAATGCAATTACATGCAAAAAAATGCTGTGTACATTATCACAAAAGTTAATAAAGCTACAAGGAACACATGAAACAAATATCATTTTGGAAAATTTCACATATGATACTATCAATAGTACACAAAAACTACAAAATCACTAGCAACAAAAATACACATGTTACACTAGCACTGCTCCAAAAAATACAAGTGCTGTTGCATAGTTTGTATACACCATCATGCATACACAGTGTACATGCTGTGAAAACAAAACAAAAACAAACAAACCTGCCAACTGCCTGTACTTCTATATTTTTATGGTTCAAAGCAAAAAAGTGGGCTCAGGCTTCAGTGATGCTCTAGTAAAAACACTCCAAACTTGAAATTGTCAGCATGGAGGCCACTTAGTACGAACATTACAAATACCAAAAGAAAGGCCAAGGTCACTGTTGGTATTGCCAGTGACGGATGATGTACCTGAAACTCTTTCTGAGCATATACACAATGCAATTAATTAGGATACAAGGTTGCCTGCTAGGACACTGACAGCCCACAGAATCAAAGTGCACTGGACATTGATTCAAAAAGGTAGAACTGCATAAGACAGTGGAAACTGAGTGGAAGCTGAGCAGGTACCATGAGGGAGTGAAATTTTTTGTCCCAGTTGTATATTGGGACAAAAATATATACATGATATATTTTTGTCCCAGATATGTATTCTAAGTGCATAAAAACAAAACATTGGCGAATAGCAGTAAAGGATAAAAAACTTGTGTAATACATTTGATGCTTGCAGCTGCTGTCAGAACAGAAAGCAAAATATTGCTCGAATGCACAGGGTGGCAAGCGTGCTATAGGTGGAAACATGGCCACCAAGCCATGGGCACTGCGAAACAACTTACCCCTACTGTCCGCAGTTCCCCTAATCCATGCTTCCAGGTTAAAATGCCAAAAGCAGAGAAAATAAATGAGCACATGAATAAATTAAGGTAAAGATAACATACAAAAAAAAAAAAAAATCTGGCTACTGCGAGCCTGCATTTGCCCAGAGCTGTTCATGTGGCTAGCAATCATAATCAGAAACTGAAAAATTTTGGCTGATACCAATGTTGCCATTCACTAAGCCTAGCACATTTGGATCTCATTTGGAATAAGTAAAAAAAAATGGGCATAGTAATTTATTGGGATGACTAGAAGACAGCACAGTCTTAACCAATAACAAACCACTTGAGATGGCGAAGTTCCTAGCTCACATCATGAGCTATTCCTAGTGGGTGTTTAGTAGACCAAGAAAAACCACAAAGGACTTCCACTATATGATATTCAGTGACAACCTAAAAATTTAGGAGAGGCTTCTCTCACAAAAGCATGGTGTAAGTGCTGGTCTCCAAGACCATGCCAAGATAAGCAAGGGAAGAAAACAACTCACAGCGTAAACACCTGTGTATGCTGCAATACAGGGGGCTTTGAAAATGGATTAGGAGAGGGATTATTCTGACTTCACTTGACAAGAACATCCTTGCCCCTCCCTCAAGAACATAAACGGCAAGATGTGCATTTCAGCTGAGAAGGTATTGCCTGTACCCAGGGGCGTAGCCAGGGGGGGGGGGGGGCTTATGGGGCTTCAGACCCCCCCCCCCCCCCCCCCGAAATTTTTTAGTGCTGTCAATGCACTGCCAACCAAAGCAACCCCCGGTGCCGGAAATCATTCTGGATTTTGTCTAGAATGTCTTTTTCATGCTCAGACATTTCACCGCGAAAATTGGAAACTCGGGCTGGATTTCGTGGCAACGCCCATGCACCGGGAGTCACATAACGCAAGCAGCCCCATCTGAGCACAAAGTTTCAATGGTGTTTTGATTACAAACGGGCTCACCGCGGCATCTCGCGCAGGCCGCGGAATCTACGGAGTGCATGGATATCAATTCCAAAACTTTATGGGTGTAAGGCTACATTCACACTAGAGAAACGGCAAGCGGGCGGAAAAGCCAAAGCGGGCGGAAAATCTTTTTCGCGCGTGTACAAGATGTTCACATTTGTTTCGCCACTGCAGTGGAAACCCCTGCCGCTTCCGCCCACATCCATCTAGTTTACGTACGCTTGTCCGCGTAGTGGTGCTGTTCATCCCACTATTTCAAGACATACGTTCTTTCATTGACCCATCAGTTACTAAAAGCCATCATGTCCCGCAACTGCGCGTATCGTTTTTAACTTTCGTCCACCATGGAAGATAAACAAGGTATAGTTTCGATAGTTTTAGCTAGTTGCTTTTTCTAAAAATAGACAATGAACAACGGAAAATGTTAAATTTTATGACCAGATGTTTACATGCTAGTGCAGCTTCCGGTGAAGCGGAACCACTATCCGCTTCGCCGTGGCGCAAAAATCGGTCCGAGACCGATTTTTTTGCCGCCTGGTTTTCCGCCCGTCTTACCGCCTAGGTGGGCAGATTTTGTCAAGTTTATTCCGCTTCCGCCTGCTCCCAGACCAAGTGTGAACGTAGCCTAAATCTCATAAACCTTTGATGTGAAAGGTGCACTGACATTTCCAAAGTAGTGCTTTAGATTTTCAATTGCGGAACTTTATGGGTCTAATGCTGTTATAAACATTTGACGCCAAAGGTGCATTGACTTTTCTAAAGTCTTGCATTGGAACATGCAACGGGACAAGCCAAATCAACACACTATTAGACAAGTTGACAAGGGAAGCAGCGAGGTCCAATGACACGAAGCATTGTGGTGGTTCATTTGTGCCGTCATGTCACATAAAAAAATATAAATCAAATATTTTTTTCACCTACGCCAAAGCATCCATGTTAAGACACTAAAGCCAGCCAAAGTAACTACGTTCTTATTTATTTTTCCTACTTTGACTTTTATTTGCGAGGACACATTGAGCGTCTTCAATTTTTTCGGTCTTGCTACCCTACCCGCGGGCTGCTAGAGCCAGCCAGAGCGCATACGTTTTTCTCGTGTTGCCCTGACCACTGCACGGCGCACTTTGGTGCGTGTTCCGTTTACTCTGGCCGAGTGGATTTTCACCTGGCAGAGTTTTAGATGCTTTCTGGCTAGCAGACGAGAAAAAGAAACAATGGTCACTCGCCGCCATCACTGTGGGGGACACAACGGATTGCACCGCGTTCACCTGAGGGCAACCTCTCCGGAAAGTCTCGGCTCGCCAGTGTAGAATATCGAGCAGTATGCGTATAGTTCTCTGTGGACCAAGCGTCTCACGTTGCTTTTTTTGTTTTTTTGATATTCCTTCAGTAGCCACATTAGGTGCGCAAAGTAGGCAATCAATTGTGGCCAACATATTTTCCTTTGTTTTTTTTTCAATTTCGGTGCCCCCGCGACACAAAAGGAAAAAAATACATTGTTGCGGCACAGCGAATTGTTGCGTGGTGAAAGTTCGATTTTGTTACTTCTTCCTTTGCGGAACGTAAGGGGCCACGGGATGCTTCAGTTGCCGGATACTCTTATTATATTATTGTGATAGCAATTATATGGACACTCCAAGCACTATCCTGCTGTCACCGTCGCCCTCATGTTTCGTATAAAGTCCAAGGGCGATAGCATCGTTACCAAGCGCCGCATGCTGTATGTGCGAGTGAAAGCGTACGGGAAGGGGGGGCTGGAATAGGTAAGCCGACGATGGTGACTCGGTCTTGTGTGCGCAAAGGATAAAAGCGGAGAGCAAGCTAGTCATCTTCCGTCGCGCGCGATACATCGGGGGGAGTAGATGGAATGGGGGCGATATCTAGGATTCTATGAATCTGTGATTGCACAACATGTTTATTTGCTTCATTTGACGCATTATACACCGTGACTTTTTCTTAGATACGTACATTTATTGGATACTTATACGTATATTTAAATATCTTGTTTGGAGGTTTTGCATATACGTGCAGTGAAATTTGTTTCCAGTGACACTTTTTTGCCCTTTATCAAGCTCTATCTTCGCATTTGTGTATCCCATTGTATCTTCGCATTTCTAATGTACGAGGGCGAGTCAAATGAAAGTGAGCCTACCCACCCCGCGCAATAATGGTTCGGTTCATTATCTGTGAGGCATGTGCGTAGAAGAGAGGGATGTCTCATTTACAAAAGTGACACGCAAGTGTGAGGATAAAGGTTCTGTAATGCTCTCATACATTCGGTTGAACATGGTTGCGTGACATATTGGAAACTCCAAAAGTTGAATAGCGTGGTGCCGTGAAGTTTTTGACTGCTGAAGGTCTTTCGTAAAAAGAAATTAGTCGCCGTATGGCTGCCGTTTAAGTTGAACATCGCATTTCATTGGCCACTGTGAAACGTTGGAGTAAACGGTACAAAGGAGGACGTGAAAGTTGCAAAGACGATCCAAGACGGGACTAAAGCCATCGTGAAATCACCCTTTACAAAATTGCAAAAGTTGATGAGGTGATGAGACAAGAACGGAGGATAAGCATCGATGAACTGGCAGAGCGTCTGAACATCAGTCACGATTTGGTTCACGCCATAATCCATGAACATTTCTGTCATCAGCTTTTGTGTGCGCAATGAATTCCCAAGATTTTGAACCACCGCCAGAAGACGGAGAAGCTCGGCGCTGCCTTGACTGATCTGATCCGGTATCACAATGAGGGTGACAACTTCTTGTCTGCAATTGTGATCGGGGACGAACCATGGTGCCACTACTACGAGCCTGAAACACGACGGCAAAGCTTACAGTGGAAACATTCGAATGCACCACGCCCAAAGAAAGCAGAGGCCGTCATTTCCGCCGGAAAGGTGTTGTTGACCTTTTTTTTCGATCGTCAGGGACCATTACGGATAGAATTTGCTAAGTCTTGAGAGACTATCAATTGTTTCCGATACTGTGAAACGCCGGAATGGCTGCGTGTTGCAATCAAGAAGAAACGATGTGGAAAATTGACGAATGGGGTCATCTTGCTCCACGACAATGCCCGTCCCCAAATCGCTGATGTATTTAATACAAAACTGGCAACATTCAAGTGGGAAATGCTGCAACATCCGCCACACAGCCCAGACCTGTCGCCTTGCGACATCCACATTTTGGGGCAACCGAAAAAAAAAAACAGGTGAAGGGAACCACATTCGTGTCGGACGATGACGTGAAAGAGTCAGTTGCAGACTTTCTGAAGCAGCAACCCAAGGAATTTTATGAGACCGGAATCAAGCGACTCCTTAGTCAATGGGACAAATGTCTAAATGCTCATAGAGATTACTTTTAAATAAAGTACCCCCGTTTGTCATATATTCGCATTGGCTCACTATCATTTGACTCGCCCTCGTATATTTTGCAGAACTCCTGCTTTTTATACGTGCTCTCTGTTGCGACTATAAATTTGGTGCAATTGCTCACAATACACGACCGGTGACAGCTGCTCCTGCGTAATATATTGGAACAAATGCCAGCGTCATTAATATCATGCACTGGCCGTTGCATATATACAAGAATATAAACACGGTTCTTGAATGACAAAATTTCATTAACATATTTGTCCTCAACTTGTTCATTTCATGGCCTTTACATTTTTCATATCAGCGTCATGCACTCAGTGCTTTGCTGGTTTCGAACTGATATAGTTCTAAAGTTTGTGTGATATTTTCTTTACTTATTAAATAGACAAGAACATGGAAGCATTGATATCAGTTATTTTGGACACAATTTTTGCCACATACGAGTATGTTCTTTTATGAAGAATTATATATTTTACTTGTTTTTACGGTGCGTAGCGTTCAAGAATTCGTTTGCAGCATCTTTGCAATGGCAATGTAATTATTATTCCTGTAATTGATCCCTCAACAAATTGTTTAAGAGGAATCTTTAGCTCGGGCCCCACTCCGACGCAGCCTATTCAAATACATGTAAAATGCAAAAACGCTTTTCTGAGATAACCTCTGGATCGCTTTTAATGAAATTTGTTGCATTTGAGAGAGAAAGTTAAATTGTGGTGTCTGTTCGAAGCGGAATTTCGATTTAGGGCCTGAATTTTGTTTAAAATATTTCGAAAAATTTGAAAGTTCTAAAGAAATAGGAGCAAGACGTTTACAAACTAACAGCTCTGCATCAAGAACAGATATCGCGGATCTGTCAACGGCACCTATTATAACAGTCAAAGTAGACAAATTTCGTATGTCAATTTGTATCTTACGTGAATTCGTTACGTTGTGTACAAGGGTTCTGCAAAAGCCGTGTTTCATAATACTAAATATTTTAGATTCATGTGTAACTGAGCAATTTTGTCCGCCGTATATGTGCTATTAGATGAAATTCACAGAATTGTGATACTATTTTTCATTGTCGAGTTACAGAGTTTTAAACTTGATAGTTTTGTATTCTGAAAATTTGCGATTTTGGCCAATTTTTAATAAAACATTGACGACCTAAATGAAAAATTCGAAACTAGCAGTCACTAGAACTCCCCCCCCCCCCTTAAGTTTTTCTTTAAATGCAGCAAACTTAAGTCAAATTTGG
Organism: Dermacentor andersoni; assembly: GCF_023375885.2. NCBI lineage: Eukaryota > Metazoa > Arthropoda > Arachnida > Ixodida > Ixodidae > Dermacentor > Dermacentor andersoni. The sequence goes on from NC_092814.1 coordinate 153,144,397, forward strand.
TGCAGTGCTTGCAGAGAAAAATGAATTCCCGTTCTACATGTATTTAGATAGGAGAACCCAAGCTAAAGCTTCCTCTGAAGGAAGATGCCGAGCTGCAACGTAAGCCCCCCCCCCCCCCCCCCCCCCCCCCCGAACGAAATTTCTGGCTACGCCACTGCCTGTACCTCATGAACAAATGAGTCCTTCCCTCCAAGGTGAGGAACTGCATAATAATGCAATGCCTGAACAATGTGAAGGTGAGGATGTGGATTACAAAGAGATGGAAGGAGAGAGAGAACAGGCAGATGTAGATGGCTTGTGTATGTATGCAATGTTCCCTTTGAAGGGAATTCACTGCTGGATTCAAAGGTGGCAAGTGGCTACAGTAAGTGCATACACCTTTTCCTGCACTCCCTGCTGCTCAAACTATTACTTCACTATCCCTTTAGCCTTCCAGTTTCCATCCCTAGCAGAAACAGAAAACTGTGCATCTCCACACATATGTGAAGTTGTTGCAGGGCTCGTGAATCGACCTTTGCCCTTACTTTTTGAGCTAACACCTCCTCTTCATCCTCCACAAACCTGCCATCCATTTAGACACCCGCACACAAACAAAATATTTTGCTGCTGCATGCATGAGGTCAGAGGTGAAACCTTACAATAGACTTTTCTTGCTATAAAATCAGGTGCACGTTAGATTTCTACACTGCTTAGGAGCTCTAATGTCATTTCTACATTAGTTTTCTACTTTAAAGACTTAAAAAGTGGGTGCGGAGGTGTGTTAGAAACAGGCAAATACCACTAAGTGAATCAGCTATCTGTTTCGGTGTTTTTTCTGCTTCTTGTTTAATTCAACCTGCCAGATAATTTGGTCGATTTCAGCGGTCCCATCAGGATGGACTTAAAAAGCCCCTTAAACGGTTCGGACAAATTTTGTAGATGCGTAGGGTACAGCTAAAGTTAATCATTCGCACCATGATTTGTGTGAAACGTCTCATATTAAGAGAGCTACGGATGATTACAAGTTACCCTCCTCCATAGTCATGCATTTTCTCCTCAACTCGTTCGCTGAGTGATCGGGGCTAAGCTCCGCCTTCACTGGCTCTGCGTCATGATGGCACGTTGTGTCGTCGACTTCTGGTTCTCTAGGAGTGAGTGTGCAAAGCTTCTCCAAACTCTCCGCCAGCTGCTTGGCAGTCAACTCCAAGCAAGAGCTATCGAAGCAGCATGTGTTGCGAGCATTCAGTCGCAGCGCCGAACGTGTCTGGTATTCCGGTAACCGCAGGCGATCTAGGCATTTCGACGGATGGCTGGAGGCATAAACTCAAGCTGATGAAGGAACTTTAGCGTATACGCACGTGAGCGGCTTGATCGGCCTGCACAGTCCAGCCACCTGTTGGTGCAGAGCTTAACCAGCCAAACAAAGCGCTAATATTGCTCTAACCAAGTGTAGAACATTTTCAACATTTACAAGAACATTGTGTTAACGATTACACTCCTGCGAAAAATTACTGCTACTGTGTGTGGTTGAGCTCTGTGCCACCAGGTGGCTGCACCGTGCAGACTGTTCACATTTGCGCTTCTGTGCATCCCGTGAAACAATACAGTCATACGGCCAGGCCGTCCCCTTGCGCTTCCATTTACCCTAAAACCGGACTCGCAAAACGCTATTGTGGTAGTATCCTTCCGGTGTAAAGTGATGGCCGCAAACGCGCAAATCCTGGCGCCGATCGGATAGCAGCAGTCTGATGCGCTGCAGCCAGACAGCTCATCTGCTACCTTGCAGAGGGACATGATGTCGCAGCTTGACATATTGCCAGTCGCTACGTTTACAGTCCACAATGTAACAAAGTCGAATCATAGTGCTCGCGAAAACACTGAGACCGACTGTGACCGCAGAGCTCTCGTCAAAATGGAGCACATTGTAACACAAGCAGACGACGCTTGCTGTGTGCCGGAAGTGCTTTTAAGTGTAGTGAGAAATTGTTCTGTTACTTTATTTTCATAGAAACAACTAAACTAACACTCCAACTATTACGAACATCATTTGTTCACCATAAAGCTGGAAAAATTATCGACGACGCACCCTGGGCAGCCAATCGGATAGCTTGCCCTACTGACATCAATTGGGTGATTTACGTAATATGGGTAGGGGCGGCTGAAAATTCCGCCGAGCAGTGTGCTGCAATTGGCAGCGATGTACATTTTTAAAACCTTATAATAAATTATACACTTTACATGGAGCACTTAGATGCGTCAATTAATCATCAGAAGGACCTACTCTAACGACTCAGTACGTTTGTACAAAATCGTCAAAATCCTTTCAGGGTGCCTAACGGAAGTCAAATGTACTTAAGCTACTTCCTGATCAGGCATAAAGCTTCTCTGCCTTTCAGAATGTGGCGTAGTCTACATTTCACAACAGTGTTGAACTGCTAACTACATCCATTTTTGTGACTGGACATATGAAAACACTTGCGCTCACCAAGCTGTGGTGTTTCTGCCACTACCCCTTTGATGAGATGCATTTTCTATTGCTTTCTTGTCTACCTTAATCCTTTTACATATTGTCAGAGCCCTTCAATTTCGGGTAAAACCCAGTAATTCCCGATTTTTGCACTGGCAGCAAAATTCATCAAAATTTGGTTAAACCGGATTTCTCCTCGAAGTTTGTCTTCCATAAAGGATATTAAAAATGCAGGTGCTACAAAACTAATGAACACTGCCCATATTGTTTGAGCAAGTAGTCAAGATATAAAGTATAATATTATTAATATTGTTTATATATAAATATTGCAGAATTAAAGCTCCCCCCCCCCCAATACAAACAAAGTTGGTAAAAACCGGTGATTTGCTTCGTTATATTGAAATTTCATTATATTGAAATTTGACCTTTTATGTAAAGAAATACAGTTGCCAATGGATTTACATAAAATGGGCCGAAGATATAACACACTTCATTATATTGAGGTTCTAAATACATGGTGTTCTATGGACAAGGAGTTATAAAAGGTTAAATGCTTTGTTGTACTGAAATTTGTTATAGTGAGGTTTAATTGTACTATATGCTTTCTTTTCACTAAACGCTCAAGCGAAAACCAGCATATATAATATATTCAGTGCCTATCGGCCTTGAGCAACCGAAACAAAACCTTGTTACTTTTTTTTTGGCAATCACGTTTAAACGAATATGACAATGGTCCATCGCATTGCATTTCCCACATTTCACATGCCTGTAAACAGCAGTAATGCACTAGGAAGTGAACGCAGCACTGACGTTGCTGTACATTGCAAGCGGTAGCTGTGCCACTAAGAGGACATTTGATCAAATGAGTTTGTCACATCACTTGCGAGCAGCTCTCTTTGTCATTACATGCTCCTGTGAGCGATCTCACTGGTTTAAGTATGTTTGGGTCGAAAAAGACACCATTATGCGTGTTAATCGTTGGCAAATGTTCAGGAAAATCCTAACATTGAGCTGCCAGATTACGAAATCCAGATTTCTCCTCAGTTTGTCTCTCTAAAAATGATGGCCTATTTTTACCCCGGAAAATTTAAAAAATACCTAAAGCCTGAAAACAAAGGACCCTAATATAGTATGGGATTTCAAAACTTAATCTTGCAAGAGAAACCACAATGAATATCAAAAAACTGATTATTCAACCAGCATCTCCTTTAACATTTAACACTTTGACGGTCAATGACGTAAATATACGGTGCCGCGAACAAGTCCGAAAATGGTCGATGCCGTATATTTACGGCGCCGTATGTATGTTTAAAAAGCGCGCCAATTTCCAAACTATTTCTTTTCTGTCATGTGCTGCCACTATGTGGGGATACAGGGAATTTTTCTCGTGCGCCTCCCTCTCTCGGTTTTCGTTGCATGGTTTGTTTTAGCGCTAGTTTGCTCCCGCGCGTCTATATACCACCACTCGCGCATTAGCGTGCGCGCGGGTGGGCAGCCGTTTTGATTTTGTTTCGCGGGCGGTTTCCTAATCGCTCAAAGGGCGACCAGTTGTTTCTCGCTCATTTAGTGCTCACAGGGGTGCGCATAGGAAGGATACCGCCGTGCATGCGTTTCCGTTTTTTTTCTTTTTCTAAAGACTCGCGAAAACTAATTGCCCTAGCTGGTTGGCGATAAGATGAAGATTAGCAGAAGTTTGTCACATGTGTTGCTTTTTTTGATGGGCACACAACCAAACAGTTTTCTTGAGTGCGCGCACCTACGCTGTTCGATTACGCTATGGACGTACGTATTAGTGTAAGAGCAGGAACATTTGAGGCTTGCGAAATATTCTCGTGTGCGGATTTTCAAAGCCTTGAACTATGTGCATAAAAATGCATCAAATTTATAATTCTGATAAGTTTATTTCCTTTCTTATTGTTGATATTCATGAATGAAGAGTGCATATATACCAACACAAAATAATTTTTCTCACTTTACGGTCACCCTAGAAAAATTACGGTATTTTTCTTTTCAAAATAAATCCCTAAGAAGAATAGGAATCTGCAATAAAAAAAATCGACCCTGGGCGGTCGCATATGGCGAAAAAAATCGACCCTCAAAGGGTTAATGAATCATGGGCATCTTAGAGTACCAACAACTATTAGTAGTTATCTCTTGGTCACCGTCTACATTCTCTGTTAATGCATTAGTATTTGTCATAACTACAGTAAAACCTCATCAATTCGAACTAGGTTAATTCGAAATCCCGGATAATTCGAAGGTTTTCTGCGGTCCCGTATTTTCCAATGTAAATTTGACCGGATAATTCGAACTGGCGGCCTAGGCCAACCCGATCAATTAGAAGATTTGGGGTGCTATGCGGCAATTCTCGATCTACATTTCACCGCAAACCAAATGAAACGACGGCCATTTGGAGCCACGAGGCGACGCCACATAGCAATCATGATTATTTATAGATGATAGATTATTTATAGATTTATAGATATTTATAGGCGCCTGACCCGTAGTACTGCTAGCACAAAACTCAGTCCACGGTATGCCTCGCACACCGCCGAAAGGCGCGCCTGCAGAGAAGACGTGCTTCACTGCAACGCAGCGGGCATACCGCTTTTTGTCACGTGCTCTCGTCCCCCACTCCGCACGCTCCTCGCAGTTGCAGCGGTCACAGCGTCAGCGCATGTTCCGTGCCACTGCCACTGGCTGCCGTTCGCCCACTCTCTCTCTGCGCCTGCGGCGACGTGTGTGCGCGCAATGCCGGTCGGCGCCGTTTCTTTGTGCGCGGTAATTAGGGGTGTTGCAGCTAATGTGGTGCTCTTTCTTTTTCTTTCTGAACCGTGCAGAAGTGCCAGTGAGCAAAGATGCCAAAGTATAAGACTTTAATGCTGCAGCAGAAGTTCTGCTTGATCCAAGAAGCGGGTAAGAACATGTGTTCCAAGACAGAGTCGGCTGAAAGGTACAGAGTGCCCCTCTCAACGTTGTCCACAATATTGAAGAACAAGTCGAAGGTACTGGAGGCCTACAGCAAGACATATTCTTTGAAGCAGTCGTGAGTACGGGCTCCCACGTACCAAAATGTGGAATCAGCTTTACTTCACTGGCTGCAGAAAGCAAACGCAGCCCACCTTCCAGTCAATGGATCGCTACTGCGGGAGAAGACCAACGACTTGGCTCTACAACTTGGGCACGAAGAGTTCAAGTGTAGCAATGGATGGTTCAGCCATCTTAAAGAGCACAACAATTTGACCTTCGTAGCCACCTGTGGCGAGAGCGGCAGCGCAAATGAGAGCATCGTCAACGACGGGAAGAAACACACGTTGGGACCATTGCTTAGTGAGTACGATGCAGACGATGTGTACAACCTTGACGAGGCAGCCCTTTTTTACAAGATGCTGCCCACAAAAACGTTCACAGCGAAGGACACTGCGGTCAAGGGTCGAAAGCAGGGCAAGGAAAGAATTTTCGTTCTGTTCAGCGCGAACATGTGCGGTAAACACAAGCTGCCGCTAGTCGTAGTTGGAAAGAGTGGGAAGCCTTGCTGCTTTAAAAATGCACGGCTGCTGCCAAGGGATGAGCTTATCTACCGGCACAACAAGAAAGCCTGGGTCACAGGTGCAATATTTGAAGATTACGTTCGGCAGCCTGATTGCAAGTTTGCGGCCACAGGCAGGAATGTACTCTTCGTTGTTGATAATTGCCCGGCGCATGGTGACATCCCACACCTGAAAGCTATCAGGATGGTATTTCTTCCTCCGAACACCACGTCGATCTCGCAGCCAATGGACCAAGGTGTCATTCACCCCACGAGGATGATTTACCGGCATCACCTGCTCAAGCGCATGCTCCTTTGCTACGACAACGGCAAGGAGTATTCTATCGACCTCCTCGGCGCCATATGTCTTATTGTGTAGGCATAGAAGCAAGTGGAACCCATTTCGATCATGCAGTGTTTTGAACATGCTGGCTTCTTGAAGGAAAGCACCATCGGTGCTGATGCTGACTATTCATGTGCACTTGATGAAAAAGGAGCCGAGTGTTGCGATTGCACCAATGCACTCTGCGCAGAGGATTGCGAATCCGGTGCAGTCGGCTTCGCTGAGTATCTGAACTTTGAAAATGATCAACGTGCTACTCACACTTGGAGAGTGAAGCTACCGCTGATGCGATCATGTGCGATGACAGTGAAGATGACGACGCTAACAAGCCCTGCCGAGCACCCGCTTTCGGGGAAGTTATTGGATCGCTCAACGTTATCCGCAGTTGTGTTGAGTGCTACGGTGGAAATTCTCAAATGCTGGACGTAGTTGGTCGACTAGAAAACATGACCCTTGGAGCCTTGAACTACAGGACACGGCAAACCAGCATCTCTGATTACTTTAAGTAATCCAAAGATCGCTGAATAAAGGTAGCGCATTCCTGCAGCAAAATTTCTTGCCTGGGTTGCATTACTTTTTGTGTTCGGTTAATTCGAAAACCCACTTAATTCAAAGATTTTTTTTCGGTTCCGATGACTTCGAATTAACGAGGTTTTACTGTACAGTAAAACCTCGTTGAACCGTACCCGCTTAAACAGTAGTTTCATTTTAACTGTAGTAAAGTCAAATCCCTGACTCAACGGCCATTAAACATAATGTGTTTTGCATCCGCATAAACCGTATCAGCTTACTGCGTATGTATCTGTTAACACGCAATGTTTCCACTTTTCGTCGTGCAAACACTACGGTGCATCGTCTCTATCGGGCTGCCCAGCAGAACAACAAGCTGCCCAGCAGAACAACAAGCACCCTGTGCATTCGTGCATGAAGCCACAGCAACATCAACATTACAACATCATTTTGGCGGCGTGCCAGAGAGAGTTGTGGTGTCGTGCATGCGAGGACTCGCGTCATGCCGAAGCTCGGATAAAAAAAGACGCCGGATGCTCAGCATAGAAGAAAAATTAGGCATCGTTCATGCTATCAAACGTGACACGAAGAAGTTGGCGCTAGCACGCGACAGGGATCTGCTGTTGACTACGGTGTGTGGCATTTGGAATGCGAAGAAGTTGCTCGGCAGCGCTGCTGCGACTGCGAAGGGATGTCAGCTATGAGGTTCGACTTTTCGCCATCGTTGCCTCTGTTGTTGCCAAAGTGTCGGCTAGCGACAGTGATGAGGACGACACAGCAAGCGACAGCACAGGCGATACAGGCCCGACAGTGGCAGAAGCTGTGCGCTACGTCAGCCTCATGAATGCAATCGTCATGACGAGAACAGCACCCCGCAATAAAAAAGGCGCCCCGCGACTTCTGCAGCACTACCGCCCGCGTGCATGGAGAACATGCAACGTCAACGAGGAATCTGATATGTGAGTGTTTGCCGAGAAGAGGGGGCGGGCTGAAAAGCTGGCTCGCAGCTTCAGTAAGTTTGAGGCCGCTGTCATCGCTGCTAGGCCGTGGCGGCATCAAACGAAAATAACACTTGTCACACAAAGTGAATAAATACTGCATGTTTCTTTCCCCTTGCATCGCACTCTCTCTGAGTTCCGTTCTTGACAGGTAAGTGGGCGATCTCATGCTATTTTGGTTAAGCAGTACTACTGCTTTGTACGTACTTTTTCCGTGCTCCAGCCAACTACGGTTTAATGAGGTTTCACTGTATTACTACAGTTGCAGGAGGGCTTAAAGAACTAACAATTTAGAAATGACCAACCACTGCAATATGAAATAAACTAAAAGTAATAAGCCAAATTTCATAACTACTCTTGTGGACTTTCAGGTGTGACATACATTTATTATGGTAAATGAATGTGAATGTTATATTTCCTCTTTGCTTTAAGTAAGATAAAAGGGCAGAGAGTATTTAAAGCAAGGTGTACACCCCATGTTTTTGAGTAAACGGGCATCAAGAACTTATATGGTTACAGTGATTCCAAGTACCTCCAAGCCATTAAAAAAATTTATGAATAAATTTTGGGCTTTAACATGACAAAACCATGATCTAATTTTGAGGCATGCCGTAGTGGGGGACTCTGGATTAATTTTGACCCCCTGGATATCTTTAATATAACACCCAATGCATGGCATGCAGACATTTTCGCATTTTATCCCAGGACCTTGTGCTTAGCAGTATAATGCCATAGCCGCTAGGTCACCACAGTGGATCTATCTCCAAGCTTCAACTCCTGCACAGACACACACACTATGCCCACAGAATAAAAGTTCTAGCTTTAATGTACAAGGTGAACCTTCTGCTAGTAAGAAAGGTATGAAATCAGGACAAAGAAGTTTTTGAAAATATTAATACCGTATTTACTTCATTCTAGTGCACCACAGTATCTAACGTACGTGCAATTTTTGCAGGCTTAAAGTAAGAAAGTAAGAACGCACCTGAAATAAGATGCACCTGAAAGTAACATGTACCTGATTTATAACAGAAACATTCAGCAAGTTGCCAGGTTCACGACCAGAAAAAACAAGATGTGGAGAAATTACCTTTCACAGAAGGGGAACTATTAAATGAGCTTTCATGATGAAAGCGGTACACCATCGTCACCATTTCCACAAATACCAAGCACACAAGGTGGTACAGCAAAACCTCGCTAATTTGACCTTTGTTAATTTGGAAAATCTGATCATTTGGACCCGTCCTCTGGTCCTGGTGGGCGTATAGTACATTAATTATTCGATTCAACCCCTCGTTAATTCAGACGTACTTGGCCGCACACTGGTTCATTCAGATGACTCTTAGAACTAGGCAAGCATGGAGCGGTGCATAAGTATGCGACGCGAAAGAGCAAAAGCAATGCTAGTGTCCAACCAAAACAAAGCAGCAGAGTCTGCATTGCCATAGTCACCAGAAGAAATCATATGTGGACAGGAATGGCAGAACACTTATTTGTGCCTTTATTCTGGTGTTCTAGTGTTCTTTATTCTTGAGATGATGATGACATAGAGCTAATGAATGAAACCGTAACTAGGCTGGCTTCAGAGGCAGCAATTGAAGTGGGAGGCAAGGCGTTAAGGCAACCAGTAGGCAAGCTCTCCCAAGTAACAAAGGACCTAATAAAGAAACAAAGCATGAAAGTGTCCAACTCAAGAGACAAGATAGATTTCGTGGAACTGTCAAAACTGATCAACAAGGCGAAAATAAGTGATATACGAAACTATAAGGTTTCGCTGAAGAAGCCGTAAATAATGGACGCAGCCTGAACTCAGTGAGAAAGAAACTTGGCATAGAAAAACCAAGATAATATGCACTGAAAGATAAGTAGGGTAATATCATCAGCAATCCCGAAGATATAGTAAAAGAAGAGGAAGAATTCTATACTGACCGGTACAATACCCAGAGGAGTCAGGATACCTCCATTAGAAACAGTAATGAACAGGATACAGAAACTCCTCCTATAACTAACGATGAGGTCAGAAGGGCCTTGCAAGACATGAAACGAGGAAGAGCGGCAGGAGAAGATGGAATAACAGTCGATTTAATCAAAGAGGGGGAGACATACTGCTTGGAAAACTGGCGGCTCTTTATCCGAAGCGTCGATCGACTGCAAGGGTCCCAGAAAACTGGAAGAATGCAAACATTATACTAATCCAAAAAAGGGAGACGTTAAGGAATTGAAAAATTATAGGCCCATTAGCTTACTCCCAGTATTACATAAAATATTTACCACAATAATCTCCAATAGAGTAAGTGCAATACTGGACTTTAGACAACCAAGGGAACAGGCTGGCTTCAGGAAGGGATACTCTACAATGGATCACATCCATGTCATTAATCAGGTTATCGAGAAATCCGCAGAGTACAATAAGCCTCTCTATATGTCTGTCATAGATTACGAAAAAGCATTTGATTCAGTAGAGATACCAGCAGTCATAGAGGCATTGCGTAATCAAGGAGTACAGACTGCTTATGTAAATACCCTGGAGGGCGTATAGTACTACAGAGATTCCAAAGCCAGCTTAATTCTACACAAGAAAAGCAGGAAGATACCTATAAAGAAAGGGGTCAGACAAGGAGACACAATCTTTCCAATGCTATTCACTGTGTGCTTGGAAGAAGTATTCAAGCTATTAAACTGGGAAGGCTTAGAAGCAAGGATAGACGGCGAATATCTCGGCAACCTTCGATTTGCCGATGACATAGTTCTATTCTTTCAGTTAATGAAAGCATGTTGACACAGTAAGCATTTGTTTATTGTTATCTTGATAGTCCTGATAATTTCACACTTGGTTAGTTTTGGCATTTTTTTTTTCAGTCCAATGAAATCTTAATTGACAAGGTTTTACTGTACTCTCGAGCAACCACTTCTAGAGACATCACTACTATCACTTCCACGAGGTTTTACGTGACTCAGCATTGGACTTGTTGAAATATGCATCTGACAGCATTCCTGTGATAGCGAGCGAGCTCAGGACAGCACCAGAAACTCTGGTGGCCGCATACGCTGGTGCATCCGGTGTCAAGTGGCACGACACCTTGCGAATGTGATAGTATCTCCAAAAGTGATTGTTGTCTAGCATAAAATAAACCCACAGCAACCTTCAAGAAAACATACTCTGCCGCCATTTCGTGATGGCGATGATGCTGCATTTGTCGGCTCTGACAGTGAGCTATTGCCAACGCTTCAAACGCAGTTTTGGTTTCTTCTTTGATTGTAATGCACAGGCAATTTCCAGCACCATTACAGAAGAACCTCATTTATACGATGCCGTTACGTACGATTTCCCGGCAACAACGTTTGCAACCAAGCACACAAAAAATTACCGAATCGAGCTATCCTTATATTTTACAGGTTTATATATTCCAGGAAAACATGATCTTGCGGCACCAATGTTCAATATATTGGCATAACTATGATCATATGACACATTTTCCAGCCGCTAGATACCATGTAAACAAGAAAATGAGCAAGGAATGCACTATAGAGAGCAGTAGCCACCTGCTTCGGCAGCTTCACCGCAATACTCGCCCGCCCTTCTTATGTCACCGGCGCACGCTCACTTTTTTATTCCTGTTTACCAGCAAATTTTCTCCAGGTTCGCTGCATGCTCGATTCATGGCTATTACTACCAACCTTATTGCGATAATTAAGCATCTTCGCCTATCTGTTTCAGAGCGCATGGTGTCGCTGTAAGCGTACTGCACGCTTTTAATAGGTGATAACCCAAACGCGCCATCGTTCCTTACTGCAGGCTGCGATCGGATACGTTTTCTGGCCGCTAGATTCCATGTAAACAAGAAAAGGTTCGAGGCGCGCACAACTGAGAACAGTAAGTGCCTGCCGCATCAGCTTCCACGCAATACTCCCCTGCCCGTCTCACGTGAGAATGCCAGCGCGCACTCAGTTTTTTTATTCCAGTAGCAGCAAATCTCCTCCCAAGTCATCGCACACCTCATTCACAGTTATCGCTGCCAAAACTATTGTGATAAGCATCTTCACCAATCCGTTTTACAGCCAGTGGGGAGGCGGGCTAGTGCCATTGGTAGCATTTTGCCCGCTCTTAGTAGGCCACAATCCAAATGCTTCTACCTTCCCTGCTGCAGGTGGCGCGATGTGAGTGTTACATTTCGCTTCGGCGGCAACTGGCGTTGCTCACCAGCTCGATTTCGTTGGGACTGACAACCGATTTTTAAGGACCTAGTTTTTTAAGACACAATGCAAAGCTCACCCTCGGTAGTGTTTACATCTGCAGCGGTTACTTCCGGAAGTGCATGGATATTTAGTAAGCAGAATTTTTTTATCTTACTAGTCTCTAAAAAAGTAAGAGTTCCTCCTCCAGCAACACTGAGAAGTGTGAGCGATGTTGACATCCGGCCACCCTCATAAATTGTGAAAGCCACCCATCGTACTGCTTTTATAGGAGTGAGTGTAACTGGTTCACCACCTGCATTTTGACCTTTTCAATCACTTTTGAAAAAAAAAAAGTAAGCTGGTGCAATAAGTTCACATTGTTGTACAGACATTTGTTATTTTTGTATCGTATTTTCCCCCAAGTACACACTCACGTCATGGCTAACTGGCTTCCGTTGTTGTTCTGTCAACAGATGAGCCAAGCCAACACATTGAAAACGAAGGCAGTGCCACTTTTCTGCTCACTACAAACGAAGGCTCATCTGCACATTGTAAGTCAAGAAAAACTTGTAACAGTAAAAAGTATACTGCATTTCAATACTAATAAAAAGACCAGTAACCGCGTACACTAGTAGAAGGTCACGTGGTGGACCTCTTATGCAGCTTCATGTTTTTGCCACATGAGGTGCCGAAGATCAAAATTAATTAAATTATGGGGCTTTATGTGCCAAAACCACTTTCTGATTATGAGGCACGCCGTAGTGGGGGACTCTGGAAATTTCAACCACCTGGGGTTTTTTTGCCGAAGATCATTTTTCGTGACTTTTAGTGATGAACAAAAAATATGAATTCACATTTAATGAGAAAAACATGGCTCGTTTTAGCCACTACTCTAGAGAATCATTCCATCAGAGGGTTTATCTTGATTCATATGTTCCGAGCGGTTATCTGTCCCTTTAAGACACTACACAATAGGAAAACAAAACGTGCCTCGAGCTGCCGAAGCCCCACCAGCTCGATGCGCGTCTCGTGCCTCATGTGCAACAATTCGCGCAACGTTTTTTGTATTATGTGGATATTATGTGGTTCTACTGTATTTTAATAAAAGAGTGCATATTAGAATCGTGTAAATACAATGCATAATAATATGTAATGTACATAGCATCAGACTGAAGGCATGCTTTATATGTGTCTGCTATCAAAAGCAAGTTTCCCGCTAATATATATATATCAGCCATTTCAAGTAGGCAAACAAATAGTGCACTTAGAAATATGTGGCATATGCTTTTGCAAAGACTTGTGCTGACCTCACCTGTGCCATGGAGACTAGTGCACGCCATGGCTAGACAGCACATATACAGTATATCTAAGCACTTATTTCACCCACTGCAAAGCGCCATATGTATGACTTGTGCAGATGTCCAACAAGTTAAAGCTTCAGACCATTTCAAGAATGAATAAATTGTTTGGATTACATATCCATAGTTTAAATTTTGTAATTCTACAAATGTAATCCACAATACCGGCTCAAATTGCACATTTCAACGTCTGCCCAGATTCTGTCTCTGATCATGCAGCATGAAAATTTCACACTGAAACAGCTGGGAACCAGCTCACATGATCGCACATATGGTATTGACAGGTGCGTAGATGTTCATGGCAGTATTGACCGCAAGCGTTTAAGAACACACGCTGGCTTACCAGATGCCCTTCAGCACGACCTAAGTGGGCAAGACTGCGCAGGCAGAGACGGCGCACAGCCAGGCTCGGGTCAGATAAGGAGCCCAGTAGGTGGTTCATGAGCGGCTCGGCCAGCAGGGGTGCTCCCTCGAAAGGCTGGCTCAGCAGCTCAGCAAACAGTGCCAGCACGGCCAGACGCTGGGTCTCCAATGGGCTGCCACCAAGCCTGTTCTGCAAGCCCGATACCACACCTGCCACCTGCCAAGGGCACTGCTGGCACAGAAGTCTGTGAAACGAGAAAAGAGGAGCCACTGTTCAGAAGAGGCCTACAGCTTAACCCCACGTTTTATTATTTTGACCTAAGGTGAGCTTATTTTGCTTTCTTTTAAATTTATTTACGGCTTATTTTCTAACTTCCCTCTATCAAACCTTCTAAAGCTCTTTCAGCCAATATGCTTCACGTTTTAACTGTGAAAACCATTCACCTCTTCACTATAGAATACAGTAAAACCTTGTTAATTCGACCTTTGTTAATTAGGAAAATCGGATAATTCAGACTTGTCCTTTGGTACCGGCAGGCATATGCATTACTTAATGCAATGAAACTCTGGTTCATTCGGACGTGTGCGGGAGCACATCGGTTAATTCAGACAACTCTCAAAGCTTCACAAGTGCAGAGCGCTGCGAATGTGCGATGCAAAAGAGCAGAAAACGGTGCCCACCAAAACGAAGCGGTGGAGCTTGCATCACCATAGTGATCAGTGGAAATCGTATGCAAATGACAGCAATGCCAGAATGCATTGTGCCTATTTGTGCCTTTGAAGCCTTCATTCTTGTGCTTACCGCCGAGCACAGCACCGCATCGGCCGCATGCCTTCATGACTGCACAGTCGCCAGCCACGACCGCGTCGATAGCGGCCGCGGTTTCGTCCACAGCGGTTGCCACTAACAGTAATTTCAACTTGGTATACGCATGTCAGCCGCATGCCTTCATAACTGTGTAGTCACCATGCTTCATGTGACCGCGTCGATAGCGACCGCTGCTTCATCCGCAGTTGCAGCAAGCGTAAGTTCTGTTGTGACTCAGTGCGTGCGTCGGCTGCACACCTCCAGAATTGCAAGCGCGCCATCCATGATTCCGTCGACAGCGGCCGCGGTTTCATCCGCAGAGGTTGCAGCAAACAGTAGATTCGTTTTTACTCAGTGCAAAGCTGTCGAGGATAAAGAGCATCGTCTACATCGCGATGGGCAGTGGCCTGGCGACCCTGGCAAAAAAATAATTGGGATGTGCGCGCGGTAGTGAAAAGCGTGTTTCAAATGAAGATGCGCACCGCAGCCACGCTGTGAAGGAAGTCTCGAGGCCTTCGCCGCTGCAAGCACTAATCAGTCATGAGATGATGAGAATTGCAGCTTCTGCACTGCTTTCGTGCAAAAATAGAAACAAGATTGGCTGATTCATTCAGTAAATAAAAGCATGTTGACGTAGTAAGCATTTGCTTATTGTTTTCCTGATACCCTCAATAATTCAACATCCAGTTAATTCGGACATTTTATTCTGTTCCGTGAAATCCGAATTAACAAGGTTTTAATATATTTGTACTTGTCATTGCCATGAATGATACAGTTGGAAACGAGAAAAAATGTTTTATTTTACACTGCTTCAAAATCAACTACAGTAAAACCTCGTTAATTCGAACTCGGTTTATTCGAAATCCCGCGTAATTCGAAGGTTTTCGGCGGTCCCAACAGTTTGCATGCAAACTTTGCCGGATAATTTGAACAGCCAGCGTGCCCATATCTGGATAATATGTCAGTTTAAACCATGGCCTCCGTGATCCGCAACAACAAAAATTTGTGTGCCAGTCTCTGAGGCTAGTATAGTTGCCGGAGTGGCCACCAGGCGGCACTTTAAATCAACTTTCTGTTTCCGGTAAACGTTGTGCATATTTTTGTGGAGTGTAGCGGCGGTAACAGTGAATTGCTGTGCACTGTAAGCAGACTAAGACGCAGCCTATGATGCGGCTAACTACCGCGCCAAGCAGTCACGCATCGATGACTACCATATTTACACGACTGCAAGTCGACCACTTTTTTTAAATTTGAAAATCTGAAGTGGGGGGTCGACTTATAATCGAAACCAAAACATGGCACCGCCAAAAAAGCGAGACCAACGGGAGCTACAACGTAGTTAGAATTTTGTTTGCTCTATGGCCCTACCCATAGCTTTTCGATATCCCGCATGTTTGTTCGCTTTTCGAAAGGGTCTTTCAACATTTTTTAGAGTTTTACAGTGCACACAACACTCATGAGGGGGTGTCGATAGTTGATGGAAGCGCCGCTGTTCTATTTGCGGCGGCACACTCAGTACGGCGGCCCTTGTGGGGAGCATCGGTAGTTCATGGAAGAGCAGACACCACTCGCGGGTTTCTCTGCCTGTTGCGCTTAGCTATCTCTGTAGTTTGACGAAAGGCATTGGTTTGACGCGTTCCATTTGACTGCCAGCTATGTGCTACTTCTATGCTTCCTCAGTCATCATGAGTGCTCTAGGCCCACTAATCATTTGGCACTCGTTCACAGCAGCATTCAAGAGGGCTGCCATCCTTTACGCCGAAGAAACAAATCACTGCGCAACGGGCCGCAAGTTCGATGTTTCTGAACGGGTGGTGCGAGAGTGGCGACTGCAGCGAAGTGAAATTTTCACCTGTGACGGCAAGTGAGGAATTTCCCACGTGCCGAAGTCTGGACGCTTTCCGGAGCTGTAGGCTAAGCTTGCAGCGAATGTCGCTGAAATGCGCAATCGGTCCCTGCCAGTGAAGTGCGACATGGTCATGAAACAAGCCTGGATCTTCGCCTTTCAAGGACCTGCTCTGCTGTGAGTACGAGTTTCTGGCGGCAGAAGACCGCGAAATCACGCCAACCGGACCTGTCAAAAGAGCCTCCCTGACGGCTGTGTGTGGTTGGGTGCATTCGGCGTGGGCTGCTGTTTCACAAGATGTCGTGGTGCGGTCGTATGCCAAATGTGAAATTTCACGGGACGACGACGCGCTGTGGAACCGTAGCAACGATAACGATGGCAGCACTAGTGAAGATGAGTAGTCCAGTGACCATGTCAGCTACTAATAAATTTTCGTTATCGAATGCGCCCTCAAGCATGCTCTCCTTTCTTTTTTCCTGTCACGCGATATGGGGGGTCGACTTACATTCAAGTCCCCTTACAGTAGTGTAAATACGGTACTTCAAGTGACCGTTTTTCAGGCGAAATAAAGGTGCAGTGTTGATACAGCCACATTTCGTACGTTTATTTCTCGTTTTTCGTCCTTTTTTGATAATTCGAAAACCCAGTTAATTCGAAGATCTTTTGCGGTCAGACGTACTTCGAATCAACGAGGTTCTACTGTATTCTGCAAAGCAAGCTTCTTCACCAAAGAGAGTTTTCATGCCTTCTTACAAGACAGTCCTCCTATGAACATGGAGGGGGGGCTGTCAGCATCCACGCTGCACCACTGTCGGGCCAAGTCAATGTCGTTTTCGCTTTCCGAATCATCACTTTCAGTAGAAGAAGTAATGAGAAGACGACTACCATCATCCTCTTCGCTTGAAGAGCAAAACTAGTGAATCGCTTTCACTCTTACATTCACTGAGAGTCAAGCAGTGGATTTCTTTTGGACACGCGGCTCGCGTGCAAGCTTTCAGTGGCAGACACCATCGGTCCAAATCTTCCAAAAGGCGCAAAAAATGCGAGATTCCAAAAATGCGGTCTTTGAGTGCTTACAGAGTGTTGCCATCTATGTACTAGAAAACAAATACTGCAATAAATGCACCGCTCCAGTGTTAACGAAATGGCTGCCATCTACAACATAGATGGTAGCCAGATAGAAGACTGAATCAACGCAGCCTTTGAGGCACCGTAAATGTGCTGACAACAATGTAGTAAAACAAAAAATAGCAAAATAAAACCAGATTTCAAACGCTGGCACTGCAGCAGTCTGTGTAGTAGAAAGAAAAACTAAGCTCACGTGCCGAGTTCGCCCAAACTGCTTTAAAAATTAAATTATTGTCAGTGATAAGCTGAGCTTGTCCAAAGCAAAATTAACCAGGATCATGTTGACAAGTTATTCTTGTCCAAAACACTTAAGTGGTATTAGGATTGTATTAGGATTGTTATTGTCAGTTTGAAAAGGCATTGACAGTCCTATCACCGGCAGGGTGGTTCAATTTGCTTATAAATTCATCGATAATTTTAAATATCCAATAAATATCAAAGTACTGAAACCAAAACAGGTAGCTGCTTCATGTGATGTCACAATGGGTAAATGACGTCAAGCCCTACACTAGTGTAATGTAAATATGCAGAACGCATGCTAAACACACAGTATGCATGGTGCTAATGCCAAAAAAGTGAAGCCGATGTCTTCTGACAACATGGAGATCTTTTCTAGCTCTTTCAAACTAGACAGAGGGGATTTCAGCAAAGATATGAATGCTGAATGATTGCTGTTTGCTTTTGCCCTGCTGCTGTCACGTGAGGCAGTTGACGTGCCCAAGTGTAATGCATTGAGCTATGGAAAGAAGAAGAGAAGTACCGGTTTATTAAGTCTCAAAACGATGACTGTCGGCCGTTGTCTCATAAGAAAAGAAGCCGGCTTGTCATTTCTGGGTGAAGTGGCGGTGTAGTGACTGACATCACAAACACAGGGTGGCCAGTAAAATGTCATACATTTGTGGGAATGAGTTGGGAACATGCAGCCAATCTTCAAAATTCATTTTCATGAAATATAAATGACTTGCAGTTATATCGTTTGGCACAGATAATTGGAGTGCAATAGAGAACGTATATTCAAAATTTTATTGAGGTCAGTGGACATTGAAAAATTGCCAGTGCTGCCCTTTAAAGGGTACCTGAAACACTTTTATAACTAATTAACTAATTATAGAATTACATCACCATTAAATTACGTCCTCTCACGAATTTCCTGCTGCAAAATTTTTTCTGATTGTTCAAGGACAAGCAAAGTTTGATGTGGCTATCAGACCTATCAGTGGCTTTCTTCCTCATTTCACTTCTACTAGTGCTCTGGAAGCTACACAGGGGAGACAGCAAAGGGGCGCGTGAGGGCAACGCCGAGCTGGTTGCACCCAAAGGATGAAAGCGAGATGGCTCGTGGCGACACCACATGGTGGCTGCAGTATCTACACTACGCATTTAGGAGGCCACGTGCAGCAGACGCAGCAATGTGCAATTGTTGCATTTAGACAGGCAGTGCAAAGATGAAATTATTTTTTTTTTCGTCTCTTTGAGATCACAGACATACATATTTTTCATTTATTAACTAAAATGAGCAATACAGTCAATGACCGATTTTTGGGATTCCCAATTTTTCGGAGATGACCGATAATTTTGATGCCTTTGTGGCACCGCCGCTTACCCCATGGAATCAATGTATAACAAAAACTGAAATTTCAGAACAAAAACCCTTCGTCATCAGATTTTTCCTGACTTTTTTCCATGACTGTGGGTACGAAACGGCATTAATCGAAGCAATGCCTCCTTTATTAACTATGCCTGTGAAAAGAGCCCCTCCTGCTAAATCACGCTCTTTCCCATTTGCCAGCACTTGCCTCTCGTGGTGCTGCCGGCTGACACGCAAGCCATGTACAGGCTTGCGGGATACGTTCGCGTGTGATAAGCAAAGTAATAGTTTATTCACTGGTGTCGACATGTGCAGGAAGATGCCCTGAAGTTTGATTTGCTCCCGTTTTGTGTATGGACAGTGCTCGTCATGAGGTACTGCTGTGAGCCTATGTGCACATCAAATGCAAGAAAGAAGAACACCGGGGTATCATTCCACGAGATTCCTGCCGACCTCGAGTTGCACCGATAACAGCTAAAGGTGATCTCATGAAGGAACTGGGAAGAACTGGGTCTAGCAGCTGGAAAACGTATCATACAATCACAGTTTGGAGATGTACTGAATGTTGGTGTTGAAAAATCGTGTTTTCTGGGAACGTATGAACCAGTAAAAAATAAACAAAACTTGATTGGGTAATTTTTTGTGTTCTCAATTACTAACGTTGGCACTGGGAAAACAAACGTAACGGGAATGTATCAACGAGGTTCTACTGTATATGTATTGACGGCCATATATGAATATTTACAAGACCTCATCGTAGGGGACAGTTCAATTTCACAACCTGGAGTCCTCTAACACCACCAAGAATATGGCACCTCTCGGTGGTGTAATCTTCCTTCATGTAAATGTCTTGTACTTTGCTATCACTAATATACTGCTTCGCCTTTCCGGTGAAACTGCAGTCTCTCTTTTTGTGTCTTTTTTATCCCTATTTCTTTTAACTGAGTTCGAGTATAAGCACTGCTGCGCATGACTGCTATTGATTCGGATTTTGAATGAATCTGTCTACTTTATGAACACTGCATGCAAGTGCCGATGTTTCCATCCCTTATAAACATTGTAAATTATTAAAAGAGTATTTCTTTTTTAATGAGTCATCAGCCTTGCTTACGGGAAAGAGAAGCAATGTTGAGACATATATCAATGTTGAGACACACCGCTGATAAAAGACTGCCGAAGGGGTGACTGAAGTCTGCCAATTTTCTTTAAGGTCAAAAAAGGACGCAAAGCAATTTGAAATGAGGTCAACATACAGCAACATCTTCTTTCTCTAGGCATAGGCTATTAGAAAAAATTGTTAGTTGACTACCTCCTCTTTAAAAAATATAATAAACTTTGTCCTGTGTATATATTTAAATGTATTGTGTCTGTGCAAGGTGTTTACAGTGGAAAGTTTAAAAAATGTTGAAGTGAGAAAATACGGATGAGGTAGCTGCTGCTGGTGCTTCTAATGTGCTTGTCCTCCTATTGTCAGGATTTGCAATAATAAATGAAAGCATGAATTAAAGGTTGTGCACATTCATGTCAACAATGATGCAGTAAGCTTTTAACCACAATAAAATGTTAAGTAAAAAGGTAGAGGCAATGCAAAAGGACCCTCAAATGATGTGGGTGACAGAAATCTGGCAATGACACCTGAGGGGGGGGAGGCTCTTTCTTTTGCATATTTTCTTTTCTTATTTTCGTCCGCGTCCATCTGCTGTATTTGTAAATGCGTCTGCAGCAGAGGGTCAGCAGAGGGTCAAATGCGTCTGACACTGCAGAGGGTCCGCCTGCTGTCGCACAATATTTTCAAACCCACCGTGTATAATCCAGTGATGGGTCGCTCGAAGCTACGAAAAGAGACCGTTGTGCACCTACAAATGGCGTTTGGAATAAGGCGCCACTGTATGGTACTTTGCAAAGATGGCGGCCATGAACATACAAGTGATCTCATGCTCTCGCTTTCGTTGATGAGGTGGTTTGTCGGCTTTCTGAGGGTTGTGCGACTGCTGTGACTAGATCTGCATTGATTTGGTAACCGTAACTTGAGTCGCCGACACCCGACAACGCAGTTCCGATTAGGCCTAATGGGCTAGACAGTGTGGCCAATGGTGTGGCTGTGCCAATGTGATAATGGGCCGCAAACCATAGCATAAAGCTTGTCACTAATATGCTCCTAAGGATGGTTCATCAGTGACTGTTCACAAAATAACACGTACAGGTTAAATTGATGGCTGTTAAATTGGTGTTCAGGTCCATGGTTGACCAACTGGCGACTACAACGAGCATGCGTGTCAAGTTCGTCTATGTGCTCGTGTGGAGATAGAAAGCACCAAACTGTGTGAATTTGCGTGCATGAACAGTGAACTCGCGTATTCAATGTAATTAGCGTGCCTTCCACTGGCTAACTGGCCCGATCTTCACACATGCTTCCGTGCTTTCCACATGCACTGCTTTTGTTCACTCTGTTCACGTAGCGTTAATTGTTTCGATCAGTATTGTCAACCTGGTCGAACTTTGTACCAATAAAGATTGCGCGGTGTTAGAATGCTTGAATATGTCAAGGCACCGACCACGGCCGGGATATTCACCAAACGTACCAATATTCGAAAAATGGAATACAGTCAAACCCGGCTATATCGAACTCGCAAAAAAACGCCTATCAGTTCGATATAGAGCATAATTCGATATAAGCCTGCTAAATAATTGGATGTCATAAAAGCACATACCATTTATAAAATCACTTTATTAACGAAACTAGCTTAGTTTGGCATAAATTAGTCCTGCATTTTCTTCTGCTTGGGCAATTTCGCTGCCTGCGACGCACGCACTTCCCCACGTTGTCTAAGGAGTCGGAGCAGCTGAGGCCGCAACCTTCCGCATTCGCGCAGAAGCACCGGACTAATGCGAGTGCACCAATCACTTCGGAGGATGTGGGCAAAGGACCGTAGTTGCTTTCCTCAATGTGCCTACTTTCATTTGTGCTCGGTACGAGGTCGGCGATGTAGTCTTCGTTTCCGGGCTCTACCGTGGTCGCGACACCATCATCTGCACTCACAAACTCGTCCACAGTTGATTCGAATGTCCCGGAAATTTTGACAGCTCGCTCCAAACTTCGGCAACACCGGCAACGGCTTCGTCGCATTCATCAGAATTTACAGTCCTCACCGAGCACGCGGAAACCGGCACGTATGAAGAACCCCTCGTACACGGCCGTGCGTACGCGTCGGGCGCCATGCACACCGGTTTGCGAGTCTGGCCACTTTAGCCCTATTCGTACCGAGAGTGCTCCTCGGAATCTTGCACGCTGCGGGGACATCCAACTTCTCATCGCCTTCGACGCGATTTATGATTTCGAGCTTCACGACGAAAGGCGAATTCTGCCACTTCATCACGGCAACACTGCGGGAGAAGGCCCACAACCGCGCAAACACGATAAACCAGAGAAGCAGCCAGACAACTCGCACTTTCGCCATCTTGCACGATGAGAGCACAAGAGCCTCTGATTGGCTGTCTGAGCAAGCGCTGTAGGCGGGCCAGGATCATTTTTTGCTGGGGGGTGTCGCTAGATAGCGATCTAAAGAAAGGAAGGACGCTTGATTCTGCAACCCGTGAGGGAGCACAGCGAAGCGTCGTCAGGGGAGAGGGGGTGGCAAGTGAAAGATGATAGAGAAAGAGGGAGGATGTGGCCTAATTGACTCCACTATGCGCGACAGGGGGACAGTCGACGGCTCGCCCGAACAGCCCGAGGCAGCGCGGTCACGGTAGGGAGAGCGGTTGGATGGAGCCGCGCCGCCGGGTTTCCCCGCTACCGCGAGGGAAAGCCAACTTCTGGGGGCACTTTTCCGCCGTTTGACGTTCGATATATCGGGAGTCACTGCAATATTTGTTCGATGTAAGCGTAATTTTTGCTATATATACTCATTGTAACTATACCGTGACCAGAAATTGTTCGATATATAGAATAATTCGATGTAAACGGGTTCGATATATTCGGGTTCGGCTGTATTCAATATTCAATTCACGAATCGAATTATTCGAGCATTCACTATTCGATTCAAAATCGAATATTTGAGTATTCACACACCCCTAAAATATCCTTTTGTGAGCATCTGCCAACTTTAAAGATAACTCACCCAGCCAACACAGTAATAGAATCTGGAAAAACGTCATCTTGCTCCATGTTGTCCCAGTGGCCATCCTTTTCCATACAGGCCACAATTTCTTCCTGACCTGCCCGTCTTAGGAAGGCCTCAAATGCCTGAAGAGCACATCTGTAAACATGGCAGTATGTGAGATGCTTTCAGTCCATGAACCACTAGGATGAGATTTGACAATAAATGACATGCAACTGGAACACTGTATTGTCACAATGTTTACTGCTTTTTGCAATAAAAAGCAGCAACAATGAAAAGGTTGACATGAGTATGGAGACCCAACACCTTGTCAAAATGCAGGACTACATGGAATCGAACAGCTATAGAACAGTCATAGCTACTTAAATGTAAAACAAGAGCCCATAGCAGTTATCACTGTTATGGCTTTTGCCTTGCTTATGTGTGCTCAGAGTAGTCAGTGGTGTCTGTCTTAATATAATTTCAGTACATATAGGTTTGCACTGATGTCTATATAGAAGTGCCTACTCAAGAACTACTGCTACTGGTGAGCTGTGTACTGATACACAATTAAACCTCAATATAACGAAGTCGGTAAAATTGGCAAATTACTTTGTTACATCGAAATTTTGTTCTATTGAAAATCGACCTTTTATGCAAATAAGCACAGTCGCCGATCGATTTTTCTTACACGGAAAAGGGCTGCACAATTTTCAGAATTATCCGGCAATCAAAAAAAGCAAAGTTGAATGAGAAAACAATTCATTTTGATAAATTTGGGAATCGGCGATGAATGATACGGTTTCACGGCCCATACGTCGACAATATCTTCTTGGCGGTGTAAATTAAGCTAAACCAACCACAATTTTGCATGCACTCTGCTATTAGGAAAAGTGTCGGCAGCAGTAAGCGAATGCTTCGGCTGCCTCTCACTCCAACGGGTCACCAAAACTCAAGATTACGCAACCTATAATACTAAACGCACGGTAAGACAGCTTACATGGTGCCACGCCGTCTCGGCATGCCCACTCTTGGCACACGCAGCAGATTACTCTAAAGCAGGGTGCGCGGTTGCGTATGAGCTCTGTCACGCTTACAGCCATATGCAGCCACGGCCAAGATGCGAGCCAGATATTGAGACGTGCGCCAACTTACCTCTCACTCTGCGCCCCCCCCCCCCCTTCACGCGTGCTTGATCGCATTACTGTGAGCTCGCTCCCCTCCACCTCTTTCCCTATGCTCGCATGGTAAGGCGGCACTCATGAAGCCACCATCTTTCTTGTCTCACCCTTGCGCACTTTCATTCACACCTAAAGCATACAGTGCACAGTGCAAAATAGAATCTTATCGCACTTGGACAAACTTATACGGAGCATGATGCAGCTCCACTTCGGCGGTCGCTCTTGTCGCGCAGCGCGCGATTCGAGAGGTGCATTAGCAAGCGCTCACTTGAAATTCAATCATTTCACCATCTGCATTCGCAGAAATTTCCCTTTATTGTCTTAGCATTCTTTTGCAGTGGCAGTGAAATTTCGTTATATTGAAATCACATACACACACACTTCGTTATACTGAGGTTCTAAATACATGGTGTTCTATGGACACGACGTTATGAAAGTTAAATAATTCATTATATCCAGAACTTCATTATATTGAAGTCTTGCTATATTCACGCAGCCATATTCATGTAGAAATGCAGCATTGCACTGCTGCTTCAGATTGAAGAACAGAAGAAAAACAGCATGGGATGAATGCACCACTACTGGGAACACAAATTTTTAAATGTCACAGTGAAAAAAACCAAACAAGCAACACATATTTCTTGGATACTGCTTTCAAAAGAAGAGCAAGGGTTTCAGCACCGTAGTGGAAGCAGTTTAGGGCTGGCTCCGGACTCCTGCTTGCTAGCAGTGTTTGTTGTAACAAAGCTCACTGCACTGACGCCAACATAGCTGGCTGCGGCCAACAGGAGGGCTGAGAAAACATGGCCAAATGCCTCCTTAGCACAGGACTCCATCTCAGCAGTGTTGAACATCTCCTGCAGGGCACAGATGGCCTGCAAGTAAAATAAAGCGACAGAATAAACAGCTTGTATATGCCTGCTCCTTGCAGTATCAGTCAAAATAATACTCCAAAGCTTGCACAAACCACTAAAAATTCACAGCACAAGTGCTCATAAGGATAAAGAGGAAAGTAAGCTATGCAGCAAGACCAAAGATGTTACCTGCATAAATTTAAACACATATTTGTTACAAGCTGACAGCAAATAGTATCTGATGCACCAAAGAAAAACTGCAGATACACGAGATAAAGCAATACTACACATGATGATGGAAGAAAAAATATGCTCCACATTTATTTATTTATTTATTTATTGTAATGTGGGCATTACAGCAGGGGGGATTACAGTGTGAAGGAATAAACAAGTGATCACATACACAAAGTGTGATAAAATGCACCATTGTTTTCAATATTAACAATGTCAAGAGAAAGAGCATTCTATTCTCTTATAGATCAAACAAAAAAAGAATACCTAAAGACGTCACCCCTGAAAGGGAACTCACGGACTTTCAGTGCATGGTCCCGTCTCATCGACATATAAGTAGGCGACTTAATATATCTTTCTCTCTCAATCCCTGTTTTTGAATAATAAACAGTGTGAAAAAATTTCAACCTGAGATTTTTTTCGTCAGTCTTTTAATGCTTGCCACGATAATTAAATTTTACTTTCTGTCATACTTAATTTTCTACTATAATTATTAAGAACAAACCTAGCTGCCCTATTCTGCATGCTTTCAAGGTGTTCCATGAGATCAGCCGTGTATGGATCCCAACAGACAACCATAATCAAATATACTACGAACATAAGTGAAATACGATTACTGTTTCAACTTATCCGGTAACTGACTGAAATTACAGGGCAGGAATCCCAATGTACCTATTGCCTTATTCTTAAAATGCGTAATGTGCCTGTTCCATGTTAAATCAGGCTTCATTAAAATTCCTAAATATTTGTATTCGTCAACCTTTTTTTAATGCCATATTACTCAAGGTATAAGTACATGGCTGAAATGCATGCTTCTTTGAAAAGGTGACGTGAACACATCTTTGAACATTTAGTGACAATTCCCACATATTGCACCATGTTCCTATAATGTCTAAATCAGTCTGTAATGATGAATTGTCATATGCAATATCTCTGACTCTATGACACAGTCACCTGCAAACATTCTAAATGAAGACGGAAGGTCAGTTTCAATATCATTAATAAATAGTAAAAATAAAAGGGGACTCAAAACTGATCCCTGAGGAACACCCGAGGTTACTGGAATATATACAGAAGAAAAACCGTTGAACACTCCAGACTGCTGTATTGTGCGAAGATACTCGGCAATCCAAGCTATGACACTGTTGTCCAATTTGTAGGCCCCGAGTTTTGAGATTAGAAGATCATGTGCAACCACATCGAAGGATTTTTTGAAATGTAGAAATATGCCGTCTATAATTTTGGTTTTGTCTATTGCCGAGGCCAGATCATGAAAGAATTCTAACTGGGTAGGACATGAAAAACCTTGTCAAAAACCATGCTGACTAGAGCTTAGAATATTGTGTTTAACTAAATGCTACATGATTGAAGTCTAAATTACATGTTCCATTACCTTGCATGTGATACTTGTTAAAGACACCAGTCTGTAGCTCTCAACAGCAGTTCTCGATCTGCCTTTGTGAATGGGTACAACCCGTGCCAGCTTCCAATCACGCGGTAAACAAGACTCAGATAAACACTTTGCAAATAACCAAGAAAAGTAAAAACTCAATATTCCAGAACAGTTTTTAAGAATCGCTGCTGGAATATAATCAGGGCCATAAGCAGTCATCGGCTTCATCTCCTGCAGGAATTTATGCAAACCTTCTACGCCAAATATAACCTCAGGTATTTTATTAATGTCCATCTGGAAGATCACATTAGCAGTGCGAGAACTCTTTGGTCTATACACTGACAAGAAAAAATTGCTAAACAGTTTCACTTTGTCTTCATCATCATCAATTACGGTTTTGGGGCTCTTTAAGGGGGGAACAGAATTGTTTTCTTTACCGTTACACTTAACAAATCTCCAGAACTCTTTGGAATGATTGAGCAACCTTATACCAAGGTTTTCAATATAAGTAAGCTTGGCCTTCTCCGCAAGACCTTGAAAACTTTTTTTTTCAAACAGTTCAGCTCTAATCAAGTATCCTGAGACTTCGCTCTCCCAAACTTGAGATAAACTCTCCCAATTTTTTGTATTAGTGTGCGCAGCTGATTATTAAACCAAGGATTATTTTTTGACCATTAGGTAAGATAACATGAGTAGGAACAAAAGTATTGTGCAATTCAAAAAGCTTGTCTTAGCAGCTTCCATAACTGTTCAATGCTCAATTCATCAACTAATGCATCAAAGGTAGGAAAATATGACTTAATGCAGAAATTATAGCAACAAAATCAGCCCTCTTATACACGTAAATCTTTCTGGGTTCCTTTTTCGGCACGGACACATATTTAACGTTTATATCAGCACTAAAAACGATGGCCACTTAAGCCGGGAAGCCCATTTACATTCATTATGTTTGCAACATTACATAAGAGCAAATCAAGTACATGACCTGTGCAATCATTCCGTGATGCATCACAAATGTACTATTGAAACGTAAAATCACAGACAAGATCCAAAAATGCAGAAAGCACACGGCCAGTGCCCAACGCTACAGGGTCACCACATAACCAGTCTATATCCGGAAGGTTAAAATCTCCCCCTACTATTACGTTATTGTTTTCAAGCGTGTCAAGGAAAGCGGACAGCTGAACAAACAGGTCGTATGATGATCCGGGAGGACGGTAATATGATCCAATAACTAAGCTTTTTCCCTTAGATAGCCTCACTTTGCAAAAAACAGACTCAAAATCAGCTGTAGAACATTCCAGCAGCACACACAATAAGATTGAGCTCACAAGAATAAAATCATCCTACCCCTCTTGCTCCCCGATCATGTCTGAAACAATGATAGCCATCTGGGAAAACTTCAGAATTTCAGGTGCTAGAGTCCAACCATAACTCGGTGCCAATAACTACATTGTTGGCTCAACTGACCTAACAAGGATATGGAAAGAATCAACTTTATTTCTTATGCTCCTGCAGTTTATCACCAGAACACTGAGCATTTCCTTTATCTCAGTAATTAGTGATGGTCACATCTGCTTCACTTTGTTGGTCACAGCATCATTCTGATAGCGTTTGTTGTCCATGTTCAGAGCATCAAACTTTAGTACCGCTTTTATACCTTCTTGCCTATTCTGCTTCATGAAATACCATAAATGGCTTCTTTTATCAATCACGACGTGTGAAAAATCGTCCAAAATGCTATGGTTCATGCCCTTTAACTTACGTGCACTAGTTGACACTTGTTGGCATTCTTCGAAGGAGAATGTATAATTGGGCATGCAGTATAATTGGGCATGCTTAATCTGCACGACAGGTTCCTATCTTGTGAGCGTGCTCAATTGATTCCAACAGCATAAGTTCCAATTTCGTATGGCACAGAGTTGAGGCAAGTTCACTTAATTTAGTTGCATTTTTGCGAGTGTCCCTATCTTCAAGGCCATGAAAGAAGTAGATTATCCCGCCTTTGATGATTCTCAATATCGTCAATTCTTGAACCAAAAGCCGACAATGATGCCTGATTCTGACGCTGCAGTACCTCAACGTTAGCCAGTGTAGAATGAATATCATCCACACGTGATTGTTTCCTCTGATGACACAATATGAGCCTTCAGTTCTATTTCAGCGGAGCACTTGTTCCCAATTGATGACAGCTTTTTCAATATTGTGTTCTGACCTTTGAGTAATCGTTCAAACTGTGCAGTAGTGGGTCCTGGATTCGACTCTATATCACCACTGCCCAGTAGCAAAATCAGTAAATAGAAAACGAAATGCCTCCAGACAACAAACTGCCAGCTTACGAGTGCCCTGCGTGACTTTGCAGAAATATGGCAAATATCTGAGCCATATACAACAGAACCCTGTTGATATATTTTTCAATGGAGCACAGAAAAACGTAACAGTGAGGAAGGTCCTGAATCGCCACAGCAATATCAGGGTGCGGGTGTAAAATTAAGAAGCACATACTATGTTTCTTGACAATAGCCCCTTCTCACTCTTAATATGCTTCACCGCATAACATGCCTATTTTGCGGCAAAGCTGACTTTAGAAAGCTGAAATGAATTGAAACTGTGTCATCACACGTTTACTGGGACTGACGATCGCATATTTCCGGCCTTTCATACTTCTCAATTTCCCTCTGCACTGCTAAATTTACATGATCACCACATTTAAATACAACGTAAGATGTGGGAACATTACAGAATGGAGACATATAAATGGGAACATAATACACAGGAGTCAATTGTGGTAAAGATACAGAAAACGAGATGTGGCAGTGGGGAAAATGCAACAGCAAGGAACATAACAGGATTTCACTACAGCAACATACAGTTGAACCTCGACATAGTGAACATGAATATAGAATGAATTATTGGGTAGAACAAAGCAAATCTAAATTTTGGTTAGTCATGCTTTATTTCAATGGAGTATTCCCCTAGTGTGATGAAACCGAAAATGTAGGATCTGACATGGCATCTGCTATAGCGAAGCAAATGTTTCTTTCCACGTGGCTAAAAATGTGCGTTCTGGTAGCAAAAATTTTAAGTACATTGGCTGACCATTTTTATTGTTATAGCAATTACATGGACACTCCAGGCGCATTTCCGCCGTCGACATCGCCATGAGGCTCCGTATAAAGTCCAAGGGCGATAAAATCGTCGCCGCGTGCCGTATGCTGTATGTGCGAGTGAAAGCATGCGAGGGTAAGCCGGCGAATGCAGCTCAATCTCGTGTGCGCGAGCGAGGAAGGCGGACTGGAAGCACATCCTCTCCTGTCGCGCGTGAAACACGGCGGTAAGGCAAGGGAGGGTGGGGCGGGTTCTTGTCTGGAAGCTGCTGCTTACGCCATGGCCATGTGGACGCCATATCTTGAAAGCGATCTGCGATGTGGCCAAAGTACGTGCCCGTGCGGGCTTCATCTTCAAAGTGATCTGTGATGTTTGCAGAGTGCACATAGTGCTGGTAGCTTCATATGAGCTGTGCTTTCGATGTTTCGTTCGCATTGAAGCGAGAGATGCACAAAGCTCAATTCGATCACTGCTGCTGCCGTGATTCCTCACTCCAACATTTTGACAGTGAGTTTCTATGCTCATCGAGTCAGATGTGTTCATGTTTACCTGTGTGCGCGTGACACCGTGCTTGTTAATTTAGTTAGAACATGTTGCCGGGCTAGTTGGTTTGAATCCATGATAGACAGTACAGACACACAGAGACAGCGCTGTCTCTGTGTGTCTGTTTCTTTCTACGTCTTCCTTCAGCCGCGCTTACACATTCTATCATTGCTAATAAGGAATGGCCGTACGGGGTGACAACGTGCCAGCTATTTCAGCCCGCTGCACGTGTTCCTATCCAACCGGACGGGGCGCACTTCAGAGAACTGCGAATAAACAGGCAGCCACGTGGCGCGGGGTCAGCTCAGGAATGTGGTACCCGGCCGCGCCACCCGGGACGTAGCAGAGTTCTACGAAGCCCCTCTGACGTCGGCTCCGGACCTTTACACCTGTGTGTGTGTGCAGCACTGAAACCTGTGCAACACATGTTTGTGAGCCCTCCTCCAAGTAGAGAGGCCCGCATCCAATTAGAGAGGCCGTCATTGTCCTACAAGTAGAGAGGCCCTCATCCAAGTAGAGAGGCCCTCATCCAAGTAGAGAGGCCGTCATCGTCCAAGTAGAGAGGCCCTCATCCAAGTAGAGAGGCCCGCATCCAAGTAGAGAGGCCGTCATCGTCCTTCAAAAGGGCGGGTCATCTTCAGTGACGTCGAACGATGATGTCGAACTATGACGTCGAGCGGAGAGCTTATAAGCAGCGTTTGCCGGCTGCTAGTGCGTGCTCGTTGTCGTGCTCGAGATGTACTAGTGAGCTGCGTGCTCGTTGTCGTGCTAGAAATGTACTAGTGAGCTGCGTGCTCGTTGTCATGCTCGAAATGTACTCGTGAGTTCTGTGCTCGTCGTAGTGAGCTGTGTACTCGTTGTCATGCTCGAAATGTACTAGTGAGCTGTGTGCTCGTAAGCTGTTTGCTGTATGCGTCGTCTTGCGGGCTCCATTTGGGAGTCACGCTAGACTGCCAATGTATCTTGCTTAATATGTAAATACTGCAAATGAACCCTGCTCGCCTAGTTCCTCCCAAGGTCCTCCCAACGACTACGACCGCTCCAACTCCGACAACACCGAACCAGAACTTCGGTTGCAGACTCTTAACAAAGCAGCACTGGTTAGGCCTAGCGGTCTAGGCAGTAGCGCTGTGAAATAAATTTACCAATGGCTGGCGGAGTGGCTGGTAATAAGCTGCTGCAGGAAGCTTTATGTCAATATGATCGTACCCACCGACCTTATCAGCGATTTAACGTTACACTGCACTAATGGGCTAGAATTATGGCAATAGTAGCAGAGTTCCGGCACTTGTGGAGCTCCCTCCCACCTCCCCAATTTCGGTCAGCGACTGCACTCAGCAAGAGCAACTTGAAATAGCACATACTGGATGCGTTTGCAGAGTTTGGCCAGTGCCTTAGCTTAGTTGGACCACAGTTGGCAAGCCAATGTGCAGATCCTGTGAGGTCACACCAATCGCAGTATTTCATGTTAGTGACAATGCAAATTGTGTGTGTGTGATCGTTATCTTGCCACCTATTGGTATGGCAAGCTAGCGCGCGCGCGATCAGAGATCGTTGTTCGAAAGTTGCATTCAGTTTCACCTCACACGACTGGCCTAGGTCACGCCGACGTCGTCAGCCGCACCCGTCGGCATGGCCTAGGCCAATCGCATGAGACGAAATTGAATGCAAACTGAATGCATGTTTCGAACAATGATATGCGATCGCGTCCCTGCTTATGGGCCGTAAAATGTGCCGGATACCTTTTGCTGGCCCGTCAGAGGCATTGTGCATTGTTTTCGCAAGGATATGTTAGCAAATTTTTTCCGCCGATATTAGCAATATGCTTGTAACAAATATCAGCTATAACAAAGACATTTTCATGTCAGATGCAGCTTTGTTATACAGTTAAATCTCGATATAACGAAGATGGTAAAATCAGCAATTTGCTTCGTTATAACGAAATTTCATTCTATTGAAATTGACGTTTTACACAAATAAGTACAGCATTGCCATTTGTTGGGCGTGTTGGTAAACTGACAAGGAAAGCATATTTAGCGCCAGCGAACAAGGACAGAAGGGAGACGACACCACAATGCGCTAACTTCGACAACTTGATTTTCAGGAAACACCCACTTATTTAATCCATGCACAGTGGCACCACCTCATCCAAATTTTAACCATCCAAAATAGCTGTCTCCTTATCTAACAAGTCGAGCGAAGGGGCAATAACACGTATCACTATTCCGACAGATAGCCCTGAGGCTCAATAATCTCTCGCACATCTTTATCCTCGTGCTTCGCAAGAACCCGACAGGACCCATACACCGGCGCACAGCCGCATTCATGACAGTGAGTTGACAGATGACCGTATTGCTTATTTCTCATGTTTAGACTATGTTCTCGTAACCGGTCATTAAGACACCTGCCTGTCCGTCGGATGTATTTTTCCCACAGAACAGCAGAAGCTTATAAACAACAGCTTCTACATAACCGACTGGTGCTTTACGATGATTCGTAGAGCATCCTACACCTGGCTTACGGTACGAATCCGTTAACCGACATATTTTCGCGAGTTTTTCTGATGCTGAAAAAGCCACTTTTGTGTCCACCCGGCTAGCCATTTTCTTAAGACTATGTGCCGTTCTATGCAGATAGGGCACTACCACTACCTTCCTTCTGTGTTTCGTCTGTTGATTTGCTGCGTCCCGAGTTGTGCTCTCTGACCCGCATCTTTCTAGCAGCGCCTCTACGACCGAAAGCTGCACTGACTCCGGAAACCCTGCTGCTGATAACCTTTCCGACTGATCCATAAGACTCATCCAGATCTTATGGTGACAAGGTTTTTTTTATGCATTTCCAAAGCACAAGTTGGCAATGCTCCTCTTGAAAAGCCTCGAGTGGGCGGACCAATACAGCAACAGCAGCTTATTAAATAGCCCTAGGTTTATACTCCCAACGCATTGTCGTGTCGTCTCCCTTCTGTCCTTGTTCGCTGGCGCTAAATATGCTTTCCAAATAAGTACAGTCACCGATTGATTTTTCTTACACGGAAAGGGGCTGCAGAATTTTCCGAACAATCGGGCAATCGAAAAAAGCAAATCTAAATGAGAAAACAATTCATTTTGATAAATTTGGGAGTTGGTGACAAATGATATGGTTTCATGCCACATACATCGACGATATAAATGTCACGTGGCGGTGACGTTGAAGAACACAGTAGCAATACTGTGAAAGACAAAAGTAACTTTTATTGGGCGAACCTGTGCCCACAAAAACAGGCTACACTTATGGCACAACGATAGCGGCGAATACGGTCGGCGATCGTCGAAAATCTGATCAGCGGGTCAAGCGCGTCGGCCCTTGTAGATCAGTCAACGAATGTTCCAGAGTAACCACTGGGACCCGCGTGTCTTCCACAAAGTTCTACATTATTCGCGTCGCGCATACATGCAATCAGATTACACAAGTTGCGGTAAGACTGGACGGAACCATCGATAACATTCCAGAAACTTCTTTTACAAGCAGGCGCATCCTGCGCTGTGCGATAACATTTCTTAGGTGCTGAGAAGTGGTCGCCCGATTAAGATAAAGAAGCACATGTGTCATTACCCCCTCTCTTAAAAAGCATCGTGCCGATGCTACAAATATAAGAGAGCGAAACACAAAATGACACTTATTAAACAAAAGTAACAAAACAACGAAAAGAAACAAAGTCCAAAGGTCAGTTACGCAAAGTCCCAAAGTTCATTAACGCTGGTAGTGCAGCTTGAGTCGCACAATGTGGACTATTTGAGGTCGTGAGCGGCGCCGCTGTGATAGCGAAATGCCGTCTGGCACGACCTCATAGTCCAGTGCGCCAATACGTCGGATGATCTTGTACGGTCCGAAATTGCGACGCAAACGCTTCTCGCTCAGTCCTCGTCGGCGTATAGGGGTCCAAACCCAAACATGGTCACCGGGCTGGTACTCGACGAAGCGTCGTCGGAGGTTGCAGTGTCGGCTGTCGGTACGCTGCTGGTTCTTGATCCGTAGGCGGGCGAGTTGTCGGGCTTCTTCGGCGCGCTGGAGAAAGGTCCCGACGTCAAGATTCTCTTCGTCGGTGACGCGCAGCAGCATGGCGTCGAGCGTCGCCGTCGGGTTCCTGCCGTAAACCAGCTTAAACGGCGTGATCTGTGTTGTTTCTTGCACCGCTGTGTTGTAAGCAACGGTTACATACGGCAGGACCGCGTCCCACTTCTTGTGCTCGACGTTGACGTACATTGCTAGCATGTCGGCGAGGGTCTTGTTCAGGCGCTCCGTAAGACCATTCATCTGCGGGTGGTAGGCAGTTGTCCTCCTGTGGCTTGTATGGCTGTACTGCAGAATGGCTTGGGTGAGCGCTGCTGTAAACACTGTTCCTCTGTCGGTGATGAGGACTTCTGGGGCACCATGTCGCAGCAGAATGTTCTCGACGAAAAATTTCGCCACATAGACTGCACTGCCTTTCGGTAGAGCTTTAGTTTCAGCGAAGCGGGTGAGATAGTCCGTCGCCACGATGATCCACTTATTTCCGGATGTTGACGCTGGAAACGGTCCCAACAAATCCATCCCGATCTGCTGAAATGGTCGGCAAGGAGGTTTGATCGGCTGTAGTAATCCTGCTGGCCTTGTCGGTGGTGTCTTGCGTCGCTGACAGTCTCGGCATGTCTTGACGTAACGGGCGACCTCGGCGGTCAGACGTGGCCAGTAATACCTTTCCTGTATCCTCGACAGCGTCCGGGAGAATCCGAGGTGCTTAGCGGTAGGATCGTCATGTAGGGCGTACAGTACTTCTGGGCGCAGCGCTGACGGAACAACAAGAAGGTAGCTGGCGCAGACTGGTGAGAAGTTCTTCATTATGAGCAGGTTGTTTTGTAATGTGAACGAAGACAATCTGCGCTTAAATGCCCTAGGTACTATGTCGGTGTTCCCTTCCAAATACTCGACGAGGCCTTTTAGCTCCGGGTCTGCTCATTGCTGTTTAGTGAAGTCTTCTGTGCTTATTATTCCGAGGAAGGCGCCGTCATCGTCATCGTCTTCCGGCGGGGGATCGATGGGGGCGCGTGATAGGCAGTCGGCGTCTGAGTGTTTTCATCCGGACTTGTAGATTACCGTGACGTCATATTCTTGCAGTCGGAGGCTCCACCTCGCAAGCCGTCCTGAAGGGTCCTTTAAGTTAGCTAGCCAGCAGAATGCGTGATGGTCGCTGACAACTTTGAATGGCCTGCCATATAGGTAAGGGCGGAATTTTGCTGTAGCCCAAATGATGGCGAGGCATTCCTTTTCAGTCGTAGAATAATTGCCTTCCACTTTCGACAGCGAACGGCTAGCATAAGATATCACCCGTTCATGTCCGTCTTTCTTCTGGACTAGGACGGCACAGAGGCCTAGGCTACTGGTGTCAGTGTGGATTTCGGTATCGGCGTCTTCGTCGAAATGTGCAAGTACCGGCGGTGACTGCATGCGTCGTTTGAGTTCTTGAAATGCGTCGGCCTGCGGCGTTCGCCACTTGAACTCGACATCAGATTTGGTTAGATGCGTTAGCGGCTCAGCGATGCGTGAAAAGTCCTCGACAAAGCGCCTGTAGTAGGCACACATGCCAAGGAATCTACACACTGCCTTTTTGTCGATCGGCTGCGGGAACTTTGCGATGGCATCTGTTTTCTGTGGGTCGGGGCATACCCCAGATTTGCTGGTGACGTGTCCTAGGAACAGAAGCTCATCATAAGCGAAGCGGCACTTTTCTGGCTTCAGAGTGAGCCCTGATGATTTGAAGGCCTCTAGTACTGTCGCAAGCCGCCTAAGGTGATCGTCGAAATTTCCGGCGAAGACGACGACGTCATCCAAGTAAACAAGACAGGTCTGCCACTTCAATCCTGCTAACACCGTGTCCATGACGCGCTGGAACGTTGCAGGCGCCGAGCACAGTCCGAATGGCATTACCTTGAACTCGTAGAGGCCGTCTGGCATGATGATGGCAGTCTTTTCGCAATCTCTCTCGTCGACTTCTATTTGCCAGTAGCCAGACTTGAGGTCCATCGACGAGAAGTATTTGGCATTGCAGAACCGATCCAATGCGTCGTCTATCCGTGGAAGGGGGTATACGTCTTTCTTCGTGATCTTGTTCAGTTGATGATAATCGACGCAGAAACGTAGGGTTCCATCCTTTTTCTTCACCTGGACAACAGCAGATGCCCACGGGCTTTTCGACGGCTGGATGATGTCATCGCGCAGCATGTCGTCGACTTGTTGCCTAATAGCTTCACGTTCTCGCGTCGAAACTCGGTAAGGGCTCTGGCAGAGTGGTTGAGCGCACTCTTTGGTTATTATGCGATGCTTTGCAACTGGTGTTTGTCGTATCTTCGATGAAGTCGAAAAGCAGTCCTTGTATCGTCGCAGAAGACTTCTGAGCTTTTGCTGCTTGCTCATGGGGAGACTTGGATTTACGTCGAAGTCTGGTTCGGGGACTAAGGTCGGCGGGGTAGATGCAGCAGAATCTGAGAGGACAGAGGCATTGCTCGTTTCCACAATTTCCTCGATGTACGCGATTGTCGTGCCCTTGCTGATGTGCTTGAACTCTTGGCTGAAGTTGGTTAGCATCACTTCCGTTTTCCCTCCGTGGAGTTGAGCGATCCCTCTTGCGATGCAAATTTCACAGTCTAGCAGTAGACGTTGGTCACCCTCGATGACGCCTGCTACGTCGGCAGGTGTTTTGGTGCCGACGGAAATGACAATGCTGGAGCGAGGGGGGATGCTAACTTGACTTTGGAGCACGCTTAAGGCATGGTGACTACGAGAGCTCTCCGGCGGTATCGCTTGATCTTCAGACAGGGTTATCGACTTCGACTTCAGGTCGATGACTGCACCGTGTTGGTTTAGGAAGTCCAGGCCGAGAATGACGTCGCGTGAACATTGTTGGAGGATAACGAAAGTGGCAGGGTAAGTCCGGTCACGGTAATTCTTGCCGTGCAGATTCCAGTCGGCGTAATCAGGTGTCCTCCAGTGGTCCGAATTTGAGGGCCTTCCCATGCAGTCTTAACCTTCTTCAAGTGGGCGGCGATATGTCCACTCATGACGGAGTAATCGGCCCCTGTGTCGACTAAGACGGTGACTGCGTGGCCGTCGAGAAGCACGTCGAGGTCGGTGGTTCTTTGTCTTGCGTTACAGTTAGGTCTTGGCGTCAGATCACAGCTGTGTCGCATTGACCTGTGACTGGTATGGGACGTCGTCAGGTCGTCTTTCGTCGTCGTATTCTTTGCTTTCACACTTCGTCGGGACGGCGGTGTGTCGTTATGCCGTCAAGGTAGTTTCGTCGGTGTCCTCGTCGGCGGCGGAGGGTCTTCGTTAGTTTGACGAACAGCAACCGCACCTCCATCGGTTGCTGCTTTTAGTTTTCCGGATATGGGCTCGCTGACCGGCCCTGGGCAGGGCCTGTGTATGGATGGCGCTGCGGCAACAGGTAGCGGCCTGGTGACGGCGAACGGGACGGTCGTCGAGAGTTGCACTGAGTGGCGGCTAGGTAATCGGCGATGTCACGTGGGCGCTCCCCAAGCTGTGGACGCGGCGCGTTGACGGCGAACCCTCTCAGTCCCAAGTCGCGGTATGGGCATCGGCGGTACACATGGCCGGGTTCTCCGCAGCGATAGCAGAGCGGGCGGTGGTCGGGGGCTCGCCAAATGTCCGTCTTTCTCGCGTAGGTGCGCTGGGCGACAGGTGGGCGTGCTGGCGGCGGCAACGGTGGACGACAGAATTGCGGCGTTACAGGGCCCTGGCGCGGTCGCAGAGGGGGGCCTTGACGGCGTGCGACGGCGGCTTAGGTCATCGCTTCTGGCTGGGGCTGCGGTAATTGAGGTTGCACCTCAGGAACCCCAAGCGATCGCTGAACCTCATCTTTCACGATGTCGGCGATCGAGGCCACTTGAGGCTGTGACGAAGGCAGGACCTTGTGCAGTTCTTCGCGCACAATGGCCCTGATGGTCTCTTGAAGGTCGTCAGAACCCACTCCTTGGATGGCGTACTGCGGCGTGAGCCCCTGGCGGTTATATTGCCGGGTGCGCATCTCCAGAGTTTTCTCGATCGTTGATGCCTCTGCAGAAAACTCAGCTACAGTCTTCGGTGGGTTACGAATAAATCCGACGAAAAGCTCTTGCTTGAGGCCCCGCATCAGGAAGCGGACTTTTTTCTCCTCCGACATTTCCGGGTCGGCGTGCCGAAAAAGACGGGCCATCTCCTCCGTGAAGATCGCGATCGTCTCATTTGGCAGCTGCGCTCTGGTTTCTAGTAGAGCTTGGGCTCGCTCTTTTCGCACCACGCTTGTAAATGTTTGCAAGAAGCCGCTTCGGAACAGGTCCCATGTCGTTAAGGTGGCTTCTCGATTCTCGAACTACGTCCTGGCAGCGTCTTCCAATGAGAAGAAGACATGTCACAGTTTGTCGTCGCTGTTCCAGCTGTTAAATGCAGCGACCCTCTCATACGTCTCGAGCCAGGTTTCCGGGTCCTCGAATGTTGAACCGCGGAACGTCGGAGGCTCCCTGGGCTGCTGCAGCACGATGGGGGACGCTGGGGCTGCCATTGGGGTTGCCTTGGCCACAATCTTCTTGGTCTTCTCAGGTAGAAGTCCGTGCTCCGGGGGCAGCTGTTGAAGACGGCGGCTTGCTCGATGGTCCGGGACTACGTTGGTGTTCTCTTTGCAGTCCGGGCTTGGATCACGGCTTGTCGGGGGCGTCCGGTACATGAACGAAAAGCACCTCCACTAGATGTCACGTGGTGGTGACGAAGAACACAGTAGCAATACTGTGAAAGACAAAACTAACTTTTATTGGGCGAACCTGTGCCCACAAAAACAGGCTACACTTATGGCACAACGATAGCGGCGAACACGGTCGGCGATCGTCGAAGATCTGATTAGCGGGTCAAGCGCGTCGGCATTTATAGATCAGTTCTCGAATGTTCCAGAGTAACCGCTGGAACCTGCATGCCTTCCACAAAGTTCTACACTATTCGCGTCGTGCATACATGCAATCAGATTACACAAGTTGGGGTGAAAGACAGTGGAAGGAACCATCGATAACATTTCAGAAACTGCTTTTACAAGCAGGCGCGTCCTGCGCTGTGCGATAACATTTGTTAGGCGCTCAGAAGTGGTCGCCCGATAAAGATAAAGAGGCACAAGTGTCAATATCTTCTCAATGGTACGAAATAAGTGAAGCCAGTCACGCGACCCCGCAGCTGATAGCGTCACTCGCACTGGGATGACGCTATTAGGAAAAGCGCCGGCAGCGGGGAGCGAATGCTTAGTCTGCCTCTCGCTCCAACGGGTCACCGAAATCGAGATTATGCAACCTCCAATACTAAACGCGCAGTAAGACAACTTATACATATGATGCCACGCTGCCTCGGCATGCCCGCTCTTTGCACAGGCAGCAGATTACCTCTAAAGCAGGGTGCGCGGCTGGGTATGCTCTCAGCCGCACTTACAGCGATGCACAGCCATGGCCGAGAGGCATGTCAACTCCATCCCTCCCTGCCCCTCACGCGCACTTGATCGCATTACCGCGAGCTCGCTCCTCTCTGCCTCTTTGCCTTTGCACGCGCTGGAAGGTGGCACTTGTTAAACCACCATCTTTCTCGTCTCACCCTGGCACAAAGTGAGCGGGGCACGATAGGATCTTATCACACTTGGACTTCATACAGAACATGATGCAGCTCCACTTCAGCAGTCGCTACTGTCATGCGATTTGAGGTGCGTTTGTAAGCAGCCGCTTGTAATTCAATCATTTGACCATCTGCGCCCGCAGAAGTTTAAATTTATTGTCACAGCATTCCTTTGTGGCGGCAGTGAAACTTAGTTATATTGAAATCACATACACAGCTCGTTATATTGAGGTTCTAAATACATGGTGCTTCTATAAACAAGAGGTTATGAAAAGTTAAATACTTCCGTTATAACGAGGATATCATTTATTGAAGTTCGTTATATAGAGGTTTAACTGCATATCGAGGTTAGACTAATCAGCTTATGAAGCAATGAAGCTATAATGATAAGACATCCTGAATGAGACGTCCAGCAGGACACTAAGATGAAGCTCAAGGTATAAATAAAACTGCTTTTCTTTACTTTCAGAGACTGTATACTAGCTTGCAACATGCTTTCCTAGCTGCCTCAATCGAAAAGCACCCACCGCAAGCACATCCCTAACGGCCACTCTGATGGTGCCTCTTTGGCTTTTGGGGTCTGGATGAAATTCTGTAGCTCCCTGGTTGTCCAGCATTTCCAGCAGGTGGTTCACAATACTCGAACCCATGGCAGCGTCTTTGGCCAGTGCTGACCAACACTCGCACACCTGCCTGTGAACACAATATTGCAATAGGGCAAACTGAAATGCATACTGAAGGAAATTACTGAAAATAGAAAAAAAAAGGGATGCAAAAAAAAAATTGCATCTCTGTGTCATGCAATTTCCATGCAGCTGTAAAAAACTGAGGGTGTGATTTCAGCTCTGGGTTGAATAAATACCCTACAATTAACTCACTCTTTTGGTCCCTGTGTACCATTCAGTGCCACTTCTTTAACATATACATGTTACCAACACTGCAGCTTTGCTGCAGCATCACAGACTTTAGTGAGGGCATTGGCAGTGCCATGCCTGGGTCACATATGTACAGGCCCAACCAAATTACAGAAAATATCAAGATGACCTGTAACGTAGGCTCTACTTAAAACTGCAAGTGCATCCAATGCATTTGGCAAGGCTACCCGTGAAGAGGGTTACTTTGTGCTAGCATTT
This sequence comes from Dermacentor andersoni, assembly GCF_023375885.2. Classification (NCBI taxonomy): domain Eukaryota; kingdom Metazoa; phylum Arthropoda; class Arachnida; order Ixodida; family Ixodidae; genus Dermacentor; species Dermacentor andersoni. Next base: position 153,185,681 of record NC_092814.1, read on the forward strand.
ATGCAGTTCTTAAACCTGCCCCAGTCTATATGAGGCAGTAGGTGCAACATTGGCACAAGCATAGGAAAATAAAAAAAAGAAAGAGAGGAATTCTAACCTCTTCCCGCATTGGCTCTTTGTATTAAAGGGCCCCTCACCAGGCCCCATAGCAAATTTTAGTTATACACTGGAAGTTATTACGTGTCCTTTATGGAGCATTCTGCTGCAAAAATTTTCCAAATCGGCTCATTAATAGCCGAGATAGAAATATTTCAGTGCCACGAACCCATGATTTCAGCAGGCGGGCTCCACTACCAAGCAAAATGCTCTCTTCACTCGCCTCGTCTAGCCTTCACAAGCGAAATTCCTTCCCTACGTTCTCCCATACCAGACCTCGAGGAACGTGTGATGCATAAGTCAAAGGCCCCGCCTTCATTTTTTTCTTTTTTTCCTCCCTTGTTTTTTTTTTTTCCTGGGCTACGCATTTCCGCTGACCGCACAGCGCACGAGCTGTTCTCATTCGCGCAGTGCACGATTTTGCACGCTGTGCACAAGGAAACATGACTGGCAGTATAATTCAGTGCTACACGAATACTGAGGCACAACAAGTGGATCGCAGAGCGTGATAACGCCGGTCGAACATGGTAGAAAATGGCATAGTTTCGGTACCTGCGCACGTGACCACACGACCGTGGAAACCCTTCCCTTATGTAATACCCCCTAACCGAGGTCTTTAAGGTATTAAAGTGATGATGTGATGTGAAGCAGACGAAGCAGAAGTACATCTCTCTTGCTTTGGTGTGAAGTAAAACAAAAAAACACGCAGACATTCCCTTTGTGTGTTTTATTATTTCTCTAAACTTCAATTCGTCAATTCAAGCAACAGATCGCACAGATAACAGATGTTGTCTTGAATAATTCTCGAAGTCACGTGTCACTACAAGCAACGCCGCACTGCGGACACGATTACGTCACCATCCATCTTGGAGCGCGGTGGCCGCGAGTTAAGAAGGAAACGGCGATCGGATTGAAATGTCAGGTCTTTCCGCGGCGTGTAGCGATGCAATACTTCACAGACATGATTGTTATCGCGCAATATATGCTCTGCGCTTGTCAGCTCAAAATGGCCAGGCCTGGTGAGGGGCCCTTTAAATCAGATTGCTGTCATTACATTTCAAGTAAACCTGTCTAAAATGCATGCACAATGAATGGTATCCTAACAAATTTTGAATACAGTAGTAATTTAAATAAAGCAACTTAGTTCTAACAAGGGTTTACTTTAACTTGCTGAGCAATGACACAAGACATACTTGTCATAAGGTAACGGATAGGTCAGGAGGGCATTCACAATGAGGTTCGAGTGGTGTCGTGCCAAAGTTCGGACCACTTCAAGGGCTTCAGACTGCGTCTGGGGAGAATGGACATGCGAGAGCTGTTGGTGCAAGCTCTCGACAAGGTGGGCCACCTGTAATTTTAGAAAATTTCACTGAGTATGAGGTAATAACTAAAAAATTCATAGACTCCTTATGCTACATTTGAGAGATGTCTGTATCAGCACACGACAATTATCATCTGAGATAGAGTCCTGCAAAATACCCGCATGAAGGTCCTCCTTAGATTTTCATGAGACACACGTGAAGGAATCTTTGCAAGAATTAACTAAACACACAAACCACGAGAGTTCTCAATGTTTATTGCCCTGCAAACTGCAGAAATGCACGAAACCCATGGAAAGTTTATTTGTAGATTATGTACGGCCAATATTTAGTGCATGTGTCTGGTGTGCAAAGACAAATGCACAAGGACTGCACACCCATTCACCACACATTGTACACCAGAACTGAATGCCCGATGCACCACCGAAGTTCACCATTAGTATTTGACAGCACCGCTTCTTAGGAACCGCAACGCGACAGCAGAATTGCGTTATCAGTGAAGTAGCGACTGAGAGCATACAACTAGCAGGCAATCGATCCAACTTGACAGCCGTGCCTCCATCCACTCTGCACAGCCTTCACACACATGCATTCAAGTGCAGTGTACAGCCATCTGTATGAAGGCTACTCACCACACCTGGGCTTCAGCCCCACCTGTCTTGCCACATGGCAGTGCTAAAGGGCCACAGAGACTAAACGGCAAGCAAGGACAGTGACCTCAGTGATCGCTCCTCTCCACCTGGGCATGTCTCTGCTTCCCATATCAGCCCAGAGAAACGCCTACAGCCTAATCCTACCTCCATTGAAATGTGGTCAGCGAAACCAAGAATTTAGCTTACAACCAGAGAAAACAGTGACGGATAGCTAGTAGAAGATGCAGTACTGTAATTTTGTTTTATTTAGAAATCTGAAGCTTGTGGGAATTATGAAATTTTATCGTTTATTAGAGTAGAAGCTTGGGTGAGTTTGTCGTAGTTCATAATGGCAGCAGTGCGTAGCACACGAATGTAAGAAAAAGGACAGAGTACTCGTTACTCTTCTCTGTCCTTTTTTTCCTACATTCGCACACTACGCACTATTGCCGTTTCATACTTTTCTAGTGCGCTGTCACAGCGAGGCAAGCAGATGCCTTCCTCCTCTCTTCCCATGTGGGGAGCTAGATGGCTTCCCCATTGGTGGCGTGACCCTCTTGCAAAGTGGTCACATATACAAACTGTCACATGGCTGTAGAGCCCCACACCCATTCGAAAGAGCAAGGAGCAAGATAGGACTGAGACAGTTAAGTCAATTTGACCTTGGCAAGGTTGTAAAATTGGCTTAAATTACCTGTAAGTTTGGATCAAAGGAAATGTTTACAAAATGTGGGAATGTTTTGGGGCCTTCAACATGCTCAAATAAAAGAATGCTACATAGTTGTCAGGTGTTGAATCAACAGTTGTCTCCACTACTTGTATAAAATCACTGAATGACACAAATTCCAACCGAATGAAATTAAGATAGTACAAATAGTGCTCAATTACTAAAGAACCGGTAGACAATGACTAAGAAGCAATTCATGCAATGAAGTCAATTTATGGTTCATAGAGTGGATCTGCATATGAGCGAGCATTCTTTGTCATGGCTAGATGCTGAATGCTTATGCACTATGTCACAGTTTTAAGGTATCAAAAATTAAATTGCATTGCAATGTGGACAAGTCCAGGCATAAACTTACGAAAAGCCAGAATTTAATTTTAATAAACTTGCTAATGTTCAATTAAAATAAAACCAGGAAACGCAATATAGTCGAACCTGTTATAGAGAAGTCACATCTGACATTAAAATTTCTTTAGATCCTATATTTGTTACCATATACAGTCTACACTCGTTAGAAAGGACCCGCGTACAACATACTTTCGGATACAATGGACGATATTTCAGCCTTAGTTTGTTCTGCCTATTTTAGTAATGCGACGAAGTTCACTTTTAACGGACTATTGCAATGGACTATCGGCTACAGTGGACAAAATTAGTGGCAATTTTTGTCAAACTGGGCGTATAAAATGGACTTTTGCCGTGCCGACACGGGCTGGCAACTGGCTTGTGAGGGTCAGCCAACGATCGCGGGTCAATATCTTGCGTGCGAGGGAGAGAGGAAAGCAGGGCGGAAGCACGCGGCCTTTCGTGCACGAGGTGTGGGAGGGAGGCGAGAGAGAGGGGATTCCACTGCGGTGGCTGCTGTTAATGACACGGCCGTGTGAGCGCCGTATCTTGCAAGCAATCTGCGATGTGGACAAAGTGCACCCAGTGCTGCTAGCTTCGTATGTGCTGTGCTTTTGATGTTTAGTTTGCATTGAAGCGAGAGACAGCACGAAGGTCAATTCGCTCGCTGCTGCTGCCGCACTTATCTTGCTTAATTTGCTATCACAATCGATGCTTCGCCTTTCGGGCAAAACTGCGACTTTTTTTGTTTTTTACTTAGGACGTTTGTCACTCACTCTTTACAATAAAGTTGTTAGACATCACGACGAAAGTTTCGGAAGTGAGGCGTTTCGGATATTATGGACTTCCGATAAAATAACATTTTTTTGTCGGATTATAAGGGCCCGTTGTAACGACAGTCGACTGTATTTGTTCCGTGCTGATATCAGCAAGAAACATTTTAAATTTACTTCGTAATACAAAGTAAAACTGAATACCAATGGAATATTGTGTATCTTGTAATTCGTTATATTATATATCTATGTTAATTTTGTCAAGGTTTGACTGTATTGCGATTTAAGGAAGGAATTAGCTAGTGAGGCATGCTGAAGTTGCCCTGCCAGGTGAGTGGGCACATTCGGCATGACAAACACCAATAGTTTTGACTTATCCAGTTGATGAAATATAGAAGTCAACAAAAAACACAAAGCTCACTGATAGGCTAACTTGCTCACTATCATAATGTACTCGTAATATAATAAAGAAAAATACTCATTTTAGTAGCAATGGTTTTACAACTGGGCAAACAACCCAGGAAAAATCAAAGAAAATTGTAAGCAATGCATACTGAAAGTATTTGTTTCAAAACCTTGAAACTCGGCTTGCAACAATTAGGGACCACGTACAATTGACAATGTGTCCAAGGTTACGCAAGGAAAGTCTGAGGTGCAGGACTGCTATTAGAACAATAAGGGCAACCAAAGAGCTAATTTTTTTTTATTGGCTACAACCATGTGAAGAAAACAGACAATGGCATAGAAAGCCGTAGAAAGCATAGAAGAGATTACTAATTGCTATGTTTAATTGACACATAGTAATATTAAGGTAAAGGAAAATAATAGTGGACGAAAAGAACTTGCCGCAGGTGGGAGCCAAACCTACATCTTCTGCATTAAGGGGAGAGGTGCTTCAGAGATCCTTTGAGCTGCTAGCATCATGTAAGTGAGCTTATGAACAGGCAACTGGCCAATCAAGACTGCTAAAGTTAAAGCCCTCACCATGCAATGAGCGAGATAAATAAGGAGATCAATAGGGATCCATGGGGCGCAATTTTTTGTTAACAGACATGCAATATGTCTTATATTCAAGGGCATCGTCTCATGAATCTTTCTGAACAAAAATTTGTAGCTCTTTAAGGCGCCAATTCATTCTCTTGATTGAAAACTTACTTTCACCACATTGCTTGCATCTACAGAATCATAAAAAGCATAGAGCTGTAGATTAGATTAAGAATTTTACATTCTTCAGTGAGTTCGTCAAGTTTACAGAATGTGGATTCGATGGGAAAGCTCACTACTGGAACATCATACATGAAAACATCAACTATTTCTTGTCTAGCAGGCTTGAAAAGCCCCTAACCAGCCACTTGAATATTAAGCCTTGTGCATAACACTAATGCATAATGCATAATGAAAAAAGTTAACCTGCTACATACAACATACTGAAAACAAGTAAAAACACTCAACCCCTTCCCCCTCGTTTTACAGAAGCATTTTGCACATGTTATTGAAACTTGCAGCCTGTTTCCAATCAGAAGAATTTCAAGATGTATGCAATACATTTTAAATATGCATACATATTGCATATTGCTAATGCTTTTGCTCTTAATGCACTATCTTGGTGCACACAATTATGTATACAGCACCTGAAAGGGTTAAAAGCATTGGTTAAAACACGTTGGCGGGCTAGTTGGTTAGAATCCATGGTAGAGTGTATAAGCGCGACTGGACGAGGACGAAGAAAAGAACAGATACACAGACACAGCGCTTCACTTTCAACTATAGATTTTATTTTCGCACGCATCGATAAATATATACCGTGCGAGCGGAAACAAACGTAACAGCAAAAAAGAACATTGAGTGGTACATTTCGTTGAACCGTACACGTGTGCAAGGCAAGGGAAAAAAAGAAAAAACATGTACTACAATCGTCACAAAGACAAACCAAGGAATCGTATCTCCTTTTCCGATAGTGACACCGAAGGCTTGCTTACGCACTTCTGCTCTAATTTTGCTATCTCGTAGGCCTCTACAATCTCCCTCGTCATCCTGCTATGAGCCTTATACAGAACGGAAGTGCTTTCAAACATGGGCTTGCAGGAACAATCTCGGCAGTGAATACCCAAATGACCCGAGATTACCTTAGTGACGTTATATTGATGCTCCTTTAATCTCTCGTTGATGCATCTGCCGGTTTGACCAATATACGTACTTCCGCATGAAAGTGGGATGGCATAGACAACGTTACGAGTACAGGTTACAAATTGTTTGCGATGTTGGGTAGAGCATGAGTGCCTTTTGTTATTTTCTGTGTTAACCTGTTTGCATAGCTTCTGTAGACGCTCAGGGGCAGAGAAAACCACGTCTACTCCCGATTTCGCCACTATTCTTCTGAGATTATGTGAAATGCAATGAATGTATGGTACCACAGCAACTTTCTTTGCTCTAGCATTGGTACTGCTTGCATTCGACGCGTTTTTGCACTTTTTGCTAAAGCCCTCTGCGACAGAAGTTAGCATGCGCATCGGGTAACCAGAATCTGCCAGGCGCTTGGCCTGCTCTTTGAAACTGGCTTCCATATTGTGGTCACATGACTTCGTCAAAGAATTGTTGAAACACGATGTCACTACTGCGCGTTTTACAAGTTTTGAATGAGCGGAATGAAATGGTAGGACTGGCTTATTGCCTCTCGGCTGATAACTCCAGCATGTCATTTGTGGATAAAAGTACAATCCCAAGTCTAAAAACCTTATGAAATTGCCTATGGGGACTTCATGTGTCAAAGACAATGTATCAATAAAATCTATAGTTGAAAGTGAAGCGCTGTGTCTGTGTATCTGTTCCTTTCTTCGTCCTCGTCCAGTCGCGCTTATACACTCTACCATGGGTTAAAAGCATCTTTTACAAGTGAAGTTAATGCTGCCCTGCAACACCCTCGTCACCTGCGTCATGACTGTGCTTGAAGCTGCACTGCCATGTCTATGAGGAACGATGCACGCAATGCTCTGCCGACCATTACACTAAGCTTTAGCATCAGCATGGCCTTCAAAATTAGTAGCATGATGCGTTTACAACCTCGCTGCAGCATGGTCACACCTTTTAGTTGAACCAATCATGCTTGTAATGTAAAGATAAGCAACACCTCCTAGTTAAAATTACCTACTAAGTCAAATTAACAGAAGTTGACTGCAATCATTTGTGCATTCAATTTTCAAATATATAGCATACAGTAAAGCCTAAGTTTACTCCATAATCAACCTTATGAGTCACTGCATCAATGCAATAAAGTTAGCTATTCAGCATAACAGCCACATATATAAATTAACTCTTTCAGATGCCAATTGCCATTTGCTGAGAGAAAAGTTCTTTTCCACAATAGGTCACTTAAGTAGGCCTTCGTGAAACTAAAGTCAGTGGTAAACAAGAAGCTAGCATTGTTTATCTTTTAAGGATATGTACACACTTGTGTACAAAGTGTCACAGTGGATTCAACAATGAGTCTCAAGAGTGAAAACTGTAAAAGCACTTGTCTTTTGTCAAGCAATTGGATCAGGTTAGTTGGTACAAATTCATGATGGTTGGTAGCACGACGACTTCTAAGAGACTAAACAAAGAACCAAACACAACATGCACTACCACAAGAGCAGCGCTTTGGTGTTTGGTTCTTTGTTTAGTGTCCCTGGAAGTTTTTTCACCGCCTACCATCATGCCTTTTGTCAAGCGGAGTGGCACCTTCTGTATCGACCTCTGCAGCCCTCTATTTTATGGTTAGACGGCTCTGAGCTGGCACTGTTTCAAGCAGGGTCACAAGCTTCTGGCCATGATCTCCTTCCCTTCTTCGTAAGTCATGTTCACATTCACATACTTTGAACGCCGTAGGTATGTGTCGCTTCAGAAAATAACTTTCAAGATGAACTTGGGCAAGTAAAATTAAATATGTGCTGCATTGGAGTGTTATTTGCATTCAGGAGACTTTTGGGCTGTCCACTGAGCGCAGTGTTGTTGTTGGTGTTTAGGGAGTGTTAAGAGAAAAGGCAATTTCTTTCATTGCAAGTTTCTTTCACAATTTTTCACAGCACCAGAGAAACCTGCAAATCTTAGGTATTGCACATTCTCTTTATCCACATCTTCAATTCAAGCAGAACTGACAAACTCGACTCAGTTGACATCTGAGACGTTTCTAGATGCATTTTCGCCGGAATCTTGTCCGCACATGCTTGTTCACATTGTCGAGTTTCTTCTCATAAAACAAGGAAGAAGGTAGTGCAACAAACTCGGCAGAGGTATACGAGTTCACTAGCTAGCAGAGTCGAGCACTGCTCTGTGCTGCGCACTGCTTCATGTACAGCATTCTGAACGCGTCCACTAAGACGCTTTGTACACGTTTGTCACCATACATAAATTACGAAACTGAGAGGACACCTTGTGAGTGTCGGTTTTGTATTCTATTTTGAGACAATAACATGATCATTATATCAACGAAAAATTCTTTGAAAGCCATAGACAATGCCGAAAACACAGCAAAATATTAGATGGCTTATCTGGTAACATCGGCCACGTGCTGCCATGATGAATATTTTCCACATTGGTTTTATATGTGTTCACTATGTGGCACAGTAAACTCTACAGTTGCAAGAAGAAGAGTGGATAATTCTACTGGAATCCCTAGATTGGCAGCATCTGTAACACACTTGGAGGAAAAGGTGGAAGTTCACAATTTAAGCAATTATGTACATGGTGTCTGAAAGGGTTGAGTGGATTTAACAGCCAATTAATGCATTGTCACTATGTGATGTTTATTGGAGGTGAGACAGAAGAAACACTGTACATAAAGCTAAAGCATATGACACTGTAGGTACAATTCATTAACATTAATGTAACCTTCTTTGTCAACTAAATAAATTAAACATGAGGGCAAGAGAGAGAGAGAAAAGAAGGAAAGACAACCTGAGCAAGCAATCGAGTGCATTTTTCAAATGTTATCCACTGTTGTCTGAATTGAATTTTCAGGTTTTACACGCCAAAACCACAATTTGATTATGAGGCACGCCATAGTGGGGGACTCTGGATTAATTTTGACCACCAGGGGATCTTTAACGTACCCCCAATGCACGAGACATGAGTTTTTTTGCATTTCGCCCGCATCAAAATGCGGCTGCCACAGCTGGGATTCGATCCTGCGATCTCGTGCTTAGCAGTGCAACACCATAGCCGCTAAGCCACTATGGCAGGTTCCAGTGTTATCTAGTGTAGCACTCCATGAATTTTACATCTAATTCTCAGTTTGAGCAACATACTTAAACAGAAAATGCATACTTCAGCTCGCAGCTCAGCACCGCGCAGCTGCAGCAGGCCAGAAAGCACATGGGCTGCACCAGAGGAACTACTTGACACTGGATCCTTGAGACCTTGAAGGAGCGTCTCGGCTAATGAAAGGAGCTGAATCGATGGCACCTTCTTGGCCAGTGTCTGCGTGCAGCAAATAGCAACAACAATAAGATCAAGGCTGACCATTTCAAGAAATAAATGAAAGGTAAGCACCTTGAGAAGTCCTTGTCCAAAGAGAAAGTTAGTACAGGTGCAGAAAACAAAATTACATTTAATATGATTGAAATTAAATTTTTACACAGTCAAGCCCAAATACAATGAACACCACTATGGCACAAAATGTGTTCGATATATTGGAAGTTCATAATAATTGGACATGAACTCAAAATGAACTGAACAGGGTGCAGAAGAGTTTTATTAAGTACGATAGATGTCGTCACTGCGAGGAAATTACGTAATTGACGAAGCAATATCAGGAGTTTGTTATTATTTCATGAGATTGCCACGCTCTCTACGTTCGCTCCCCAAAATCATGGGTACTATGCTTACAGGCAGAAATCAGTGATTGCAGTCTGTCTCAGTGGTTTTTTTCTTGTTCAATTCAACTCAATTTTATTTGATAAAATGCGTACAGTGAATTTCCATGAACTGTTTGGATTTATAGCCAAAGGCTAGTAATGGGTTTCAGTAGTATCTACAGAAAGGTTCGATGTTTTGAGACATACACACTGCATTCCCCACAGTTCAGAAGAAAAAACATTACAGCAGAAATCTCATAATGACTGCTGATGGTAATGCGAACAGCATTCAAGCAGTGTGGAGACAGACCCTATTCCCTAATTCAGAACTCACGTTTATTTAACATGTTCAGTGGTAATTCTGACACTTTCGTTACTTCAGCTATATGCCACATACTTCAATACAGTGGTGGAACGACGATTTCACATTTGGGTCCAAGTCCTGGTGCAGGCTAAAAGCTGACTTGGTGCAGCAGCAAGCACTTTTGGCGCAGGGTCAAATGCACGTATGCTTACCATATACCATGGAAATTTGGGTCCATATTTGGGTCCATATACCATGGAATTTGGGTCCAAGTCCTTGTGCAGGCTAAAAGCTGACTTGATGCAGCAGCAAGCACGTTTGGCGCAGCATCAAATGCACGTATGCTTACCATATACCATGGAAATTTTAACTGATATAGTCGATATGATGTGGAGATGGGTTGATGCGAGGCTTACCATATTTACTCGATTCTAACGCGCACCCGTTTTCCGTGACCAAAAAAAAAAGAAAGAGTACAATACCACGCACCTCATGCTTTCATATAGAAATACTATTTTCTCTCATTTAGAAAAAACAGATTTATTCCCAATACACTAAAGTTGAGATCAATAAAAACACAAATGGAAGTGGTGTACCTTGCCGCCAAGATTTTTCACTGTGCCGGTACGAGGCGCATGGGGCAATAGATATCACTCGTCGTTGCTATCAGACAACTCCTTATCGCTATCAACAGACCAAAGCATTTCATCCTTGGTGCCATCGATGGCATTCGAAACCCTGCACTTTTTAAAGGCCTTGTTGACCATGACAGACGGGATCGTGCACCATGCATCTTTCACCCATCCAGCAAAGTCCTGCAGCGAGGCACGCTTCATTTTATTGGCGGGCGTGAATTCGTGGCAACCACCAACAAGCCATTCGGCGTAGAGCACCTGAATTCTATCTTTCACTGGCTTGTTCAAACAAACATCGAGCGGCTGGAGCTCCAATGTCATGCCACCGGGTATCACGACAAGGTCGGTGTTGCATGCAGCCAGCTTGTCCTTGATGCTCTGGTCAAGGTGGCACCTGAACGCGTTGAGCAAAAGCCTCCCATGCAGACCCAAACTGCCGCCGGGTCTCCTCCGCCAACGTTATCAATCCAGTCAGCAACGAAGTCCATGGTCATCCATCCTTTTTCATTTGCGCGCACAATCTTGCCACTCGGAAACACGATTCCTTTCGGGAGCGTCTTCCGTCTGAAGATAAGATACGGGGGCAGCTTGTGCCCACCACATCTGCGGTGACTAGTTTTTTCGTGGCCGGAAGACAAAACACGCACTTGCTTTGCCCCCTTCTTTTCAACGGTTGTGAGCGGCGTCTGATCGGCATTTCCAATCTGTCCGAAGTGGTAGCTGTTTCTATGGCGCAACTTCAAAACGTACTGCTGAAAACTGTGCAATTTCTCTTCATATTCTTTGGGCAATTTTTGGCATATCCCTACCCGCCTTTGAAGAGAAAAGCCTTTTCTTTTCATAAAATTTGATAGCCAGCACCTGCTCACATTGAAGTCACTCTGTATTAGCCCTTTCTGTAGGGCTAACTGCATCGCTCATACTTTGAGCAGATCGGTCGTCGCAGGCCGCTGTGCCACTCGCTGCTCTTGCACATATTCCCGAGAAGCTCTTCTATTTCGGCGAAGCGGCCCTGCTTTGGTCCACTGAAACCCTTCCTTGTTGCTTTTCTGGCGAAAATATTCTTTTTCTGTTTGCGCCAATCCCGCACGCAAGTTTCAGGAACTCCGAATGCCCGTGATGCGGCTCGATTTCTGTCCGTCTCCGCGCACATAATAACTTTCCTTTTAAATGCGGCATCATAATGGACTCGGCATGTCTTCGCAGACGGTGCTTCCATGCTGATTGAATAAACGTAGAAAACGAGAAGACAGGCGGTAGACTAGGTTACACCAGCGCCTGGTTACACGTACACGGAGGTATGCGCATGGGGGAAGCTACGGCAGCTAGACTAGAAGCACGTACGAGGCGGCCATTTTTCGAATGCCGATGGCGATACGGTAACGCGGATTTAGGATCGTACTCAATTCTAAAGCGCATGAAATTTTTGGACCCGTTTTATCATAAAAAAGGTGCGCATTAGGTTCGAGTAAATACGGTACCTGGTGAGCGCGGTCGCGAAAGGGCACCACGCTCCTCCACACCATGATGCACAAAGAGGGCTGCGGCCAGTTTCACCGACTCTCCGATACAGTATGGATAAGGCACCACAGACAGTGCCACAGACAGATTGTCAACACATGGCGGGTTTAGTAACTGAGGATGATGCACAGTGCAACAGTCAAGGCTTGTGAGCAAAGGCTCACAGCAAGACCGTTCGAGTATGCGCACCTGAACTGAACGTAGCATCATGCAATACATTCATGTCATGCCACGGACATTAGAGAGTTTTTGAACAAAGAAGTAGCGTCAGCGCCACTGCACATGCGCAAGACGCGAGGAGGATTTTGTGTTTGCAGTGGCGACGCTATTTTGCCGACATAGGGCAGCAACTCAAACTCGAAACAACAGTTTTGCATCACCAAATGTGGCGGCACCCATCCAAGTGGAGGCTCTTGCCCCCACTTGGATGTGTGGGGGCAAGAGCCCCCACTTGGACATTCGACTTCAGTCCTTGTAAATCTGAGGCTATCAAAAGTAATAAAGAGTGTTGTAGGTTCTCACTTTCCCTCATTTGATTCAATAAAGCATGGCACAACGTAATATAGTTGTACAAACAAATCTTACTTTTGCACTTGTGCAATTTTTGCATTAAAAGCGACCTTGCATCCCTCCCTCATGAATAAGCAGTCACCACATCCGCATGCAAACCCACGATCTCGAGCTCAGCAGTGCAACGCCACAGCCATTGTATAGGCTACCCCAACAGGTCAAGAACTTCGGGATGCACACATATCTAAGTCGCAAGTGCAAAATGATGTTGCAAAAATGGGTCTCAATATCTGGTCATGGGAAATAAATTCAAGAACACATATAAAACATTATTGTAGAATGCACTTTGGCCAGCAACAAATACTTGCATGGTTCTCTTTTTCTGTTTTCTTTCACAATGGCCCCCATGTGTTCAAGCTGAGCACTTATACATAATGCCAAAATTAACCTGGCCCACATGCAGTCGCTGTGACATAGATAACAGCGTGAACAAGACAAATGGAAAAAAGGATGGGACAGGACAGAGCACTAGACTTCAACTGACAAGCTTTATTCAGAAAAACATGGAAAGAGGCCACCGTATGCTCACATAAATGCATAGACAGATGCATAAATGAATGTGCCATGTTGGAGACAACCAAATGCGCAACAAAGCCAATAAGCGCCCACAACAAGCCATTACATAGCATTTACCAGGTTCGTCTCAAGGTACAACACTTGAGTGAGTGCCAGTGATGGAGCGCTTACACGTTCATCAGCAGCTTTTGAAATGCAATGTGTCTAAAATATTTCCCTATCTAACTGCCTGGCAAACCATCTGAGCACTTGTGTGTTATGAAAACACAGGCAGCCTTTATGATTACATCTATGGCAGTGGTCAGCCAAGTGACCAGTGCCTGATAGAGCGTTTACAACGTTCCAGTGCTCCCTAAGCCAATCATTCAGGCACCTGCCTATTTGTCTAATATAGCACTTTCCAGAGGAAGGTGGAATCTTGTAAACCACCCCCCCATAGCAGTTAACAAATCAGGTGACATGCTCCTTAGTGCATGTGCCTTGACTCGCGGCGTTGTTTACCAGCCTGCACATTCTTGTGAACTTTAGTGATGCTGAAAAAACACCCATACCGCACTTATTCACTACCATTTTTAGGCAGTAGGACACCTAGTGTATGTATGGCATGGCCACAGGGAGCCCACTGGGACATGCATTATTGCACTGAGTGGCTGCCGGGTCAGCTTTTGCATCTTTTATGAGGCTTGCATTGACTGACACCAAGGTGTTATCGGGATACTCAGCGCTACGTAAACGGCTCGTTTGTTGTTGAACACTGCAGGAAACCTGGTGCACCGAAGATTTAACCAGAGCAGCTCTCAGGCAGTTAGTAGCTATGCCTCTTAACTTGGAGTGCACCGAACGGTAGTCAAGCAAGGGCTTCTTACTCCTAGGAGAGTACATCCAACAAAGGGAACTATCACTTAGAATGACACACGTATTTAAGAATTGTAGGCGACCATCTACTGGCAACTCGTGTGAACTTAAGTCCTACTGCACACTTTTCAAAAACACCCAGAACGTTTTTAACAGCGTAGCCGCTCCCCTCAGGCTTCAAACCTTTCAGCACAACAAGAAAGTCATCAACATGCCTAAGAATCTTAGCTACAAAAGTATCATCAAGTAACGAGAAAATATGGTTGTCAAAAACAGATAAAAACAAATCAATTAAAAGAGGGGCTGTGCACAAACTGATGCAAACACCATCATTTTGGACAAATGTGTCCTGGTCAAAAACAACAAGGGTATAAGATAAAATCTTGGCATCTCAATGAAATTGTCAACAGAAAGGCCAGCGGCATTTTGAAAGCCAATGGGACCACACTCTTCGATATGCGCCCTGGCGGAAATTAAAAGCTCAGCCTGGGGGAGGGAGTAAAAAAGCTCTTCCATGTCAACTGAGAAGGCAAACAACGGTTCCCCAGTGTTTTCATGCACTGAAAGGTAGTTAACGAGTTCATTAGAGTTTAGAAACACGAACAGGCTATTGACATGCAACCTTTCAAGGTGTTTCTGAAGAAATTTTGACATTTCCCCTTGCCAAGACTCTCTTTCAGTCAGTTTCTATTGCTCTGACAGGGACGTCTACTTTATGCGTCTTAGCAAAAAAAAAAAACATTGTCAGAGTGTCCCTCTTCGTGGCTAGCATATGCTTCCTGAGGCCATCAAGATACATATCCTGGCATAATGTCAAGGCCCTTTTCTTGACCATCCTCACGACATTAACTGAGTGCACAAAGTTCATATTGACAGCAGCACATGCTTTTTCATGAAAACATGTCTGCGACAAGACAAGACTGCTGTCAATAAGAGCTTTGTACACTCTGTTAATGTCACTGCTGGTGAATGTGAAAGCTTCTCAGATATGTGTAAGCGCTACATCACTGGCACTCACTGATAAAGAAGTGTTGTAGCTTGAGAAGAACCTGGTGAATGCTATGTAATGGCTTGTTGTGGGTGCTTATCAGCTTTGTTGCACATTTGGTTGTCTCCAACGTGGCACATTTGTTTATGCGTCTGTCTGCGTATTTATTTGAGCATACGGTGGCCTCTTTGTATGTTTTTCTGATTGAAGCTTGTCAGCTGAAGTCCAGCGCTCTGTCTTGTCTCACCCTTTTTTTCCGTTTGTCTTGTTCGCACTATTAACTATCTCACAGCAACTGCACCAACACCAACTAGCCCAACTTTCTGCATTAATTACTGGCCCATATCCATGCCAGCAGTAAAACTGGTGGTAGTCTTATAAATGAAAATCTATTCACTAAGTCAAACATATGGAAGCTGACATGTGCTCGCTAATGCCACTCTAAACTATGCACCACGTGCAATTCTGATAGCAGTGCCTTGTTTACAAAACCCTGCTATCACCCATAAATATCGAGAAAGCTAACCTTTAATCCTAGAATCTGACATCCTCCTTCGGCAAACTCCGCAGTACCACACGGGTCTGATGAACACCGAAATAAAGTGCCAGTATGACCGTACAGCAGCACTACACTGCACGTCCGTCAGAGAAAAATGTGGGAATGACAAACCAGATGACTCCGATGGGCTCATTTCCTTCTACGATGATGATGATAGCATGCTGTTGGTTTTTATTTCAGTTTTGCTAGATGTAAGGCAGCGACGGAAGGAGGGCTTGCTCGTTTGCATGCTTTGGCACAGGTTCGGCGCACTTTTCTGCTAAAATGCCACTTTCGCCCAGGATGGCGCAGAGGACTACTCTCAGTGAAGTTTGGCACAACTGGCGCAGCCGTTCCACCACTGCTAATATCGTTTCACTTTGCTATGGCAGTGCTTGCCAAGATTGCCCATGAGCATGCTGTCATAAAAACGATGGTACGATGCCTATGCAGTGACGATGGAATGACAGTCAAGGAATGATATCGCCAGAATGACAAAGGTGGTATAACGACGATGGCATGACAACAATTAGATGTCAATTCTTAAATTATAAGATGGTGTAATGACAGCAGTGTGAAGATGACAACATGAGAACAATGAGATGACTGCATGGCGACTATGATGGGACGATGACGGTATAACGGCAACCAGATGAAGCTGAAATGATGACAATGGCACAACCACGGCAACATGACGACAGTAGGAAAACATATGCATGATAGCATCTGTCTGACCATGACACAATGACGATGATGGCATGAAAACGATGGCAATAATCACAACTGAATGGCGACAACATGATTACAATAGAATGACGAACAAGGAATGATGTTGATGGATCGACAAAGAAAGTGTGACGCCGACTTGATAACAATGGAATGATGTTTCTGAAGTGATGACGATGGTGAAATGACAGCCTGACAATGATGGCATGATGATAATGGTATGATGATGACTGTGCGACGATGATGGCTCACAGCGATAGCACCTGACAATCAGGTGTCGAAGTTACAATGACGATGATGTAATAACCCCTGTAACAACTCATGATGTAACAACAATGAATGCATAATGACTACTGTATGACGATAACACAATGACAACGTGGCATGACAATGGCATGAGGATAATGAAACGACAATTATTTTATGCTGACGGTGGCGTGATGACTGTACCATGAAGCCTATGACGACAGCATGATGAGAGTCAGCTGAAGAAGCTGGAGTGACCATTACGGAATGACCCCGACAGCATCGTGACGGTGGATCGAATGCAAGACGACTGTATGGTGACGATGACATGACAATGACGGCATGACGAAAGCTGGATGAGAATGCTGTAATGCCGACAATCAGTGGCGTAGCTAGGTCGCCTGGCACCCGAGGCCAGACGACCTAACTACATCAATGACTACATCTGTCAAAAAAAAAAATATATATATATATATATATATATATATCTATATATATATATCTTCATCTCTGCTGCAATGTTTAATATCTACTACGGAACATTCAGTATATGTCGGAACTATTTCTTTTTTGTTTACACCCCTTCAGTATTCATATTAAAAAAAAAAATCTACTTCAGTCCTTGTAAAAGCTTCATAAAACAAACTTGCCTTTGCTAACTCTTTGGAAATTATGTGAAAGGACTCAGGGTCCGTCTTCTGAATGTTTGCCTGAAGATCATCAACACCATGTAAATCTGTGTCCTCCTTTGACGAAAGGCCTACATACGTCATGAAATGAAAGAATAAAAAAGGGAAACCAATACAACAACACATTAGTAAATATTACACTGTAGTTTTCTGAAATGCTTGCATACGAACATACAAAAATTTTTTTTCAGACATATCAAACCATTTAACTTTTTATATGTAATTAGTTTTCCACATTTTATAATGCATTATGGTCTGCTGCACTCGAGAACTAGGCAAGCCGGGACAAATGAAGATAGAGTCTGATTTGATGATTGGTACATCAAACCACAAAAAATTTTAGAGCTCGGAAGTCACAACAAAGTGGCATATCCTTGCAGCTTCAGCATTCACCTTAAATTTTATTAGTGCAGTACGGTGTTCTCAAGGGGACGTGTACATTACACACTTTTCCATTTCTGTGTGGATGTATCGACTATAAGTTTTCTTTCATGGATTCTGCACTGAAAGTTTTTGTGGGCAGGGCTACAGTTTTAAAAATTTCCATTCATTCACAGGTACAGTACTGCAAACATTGTGGGCCCACCCTGCCACCCCAAGAAAGGAGCATGATCGAAATATGACATCACGGGCAAGGATGGCTACAAAGGCATCAGTGTATCAATATATAGCAATGATGGCAATGTTAAAATTAAATCAATGGAATATGCCTGTTAAGAATATATTTGAAATCAACATACTTTGACTCTTGTTGTTAATTTCAAGAGACAGGTGAATACAGGTCACAGCTGTGTTGCGAATGGAGATGCTGGAGTCAGTGCAACGAGGCACAAGAGCACCGAGGACAAAGCCAAAACAGCTGAAGATCCGAAACACCTAGGCAACAGAAAATATTTTATTAAAATCATTAAATGCATAATTAACCAGCTATAAAGAAAGCAACAATAAAACGCTTCTTTTCTCTTGATGTATTTGCAAAGTTTTTGGCATTGAACATTCAACAAGTTTTATCTAAACCAGACATTTTTAACTCCAAGCCCATGAGCTCTATGTGACCCCATTAAGCTTTTTTTGTGGCCCATGTAGGCCTTCTAAAGTTACGGACTTGTCCCTACCAACCCAGGCCCCTTTACAACATGCTTAAGCCTTGATAAACTCTCCTCGCCCACAAAATGCCACTGTGCAGCCCAGTGCTCAAGTTGAGTTTAAGACCCCCAACTTGAACCAAGAGACTGATAAATTAAAGAACCAAGTTAAGGCCATGTGCACATTGTCTTAACATTCAGTGTGTTTAGATGGCTCCTGGCTGCCAGTCATAAAATGAAATGAATGCACTGAATGTGTTGTGTTTTATTAACTATCATTATTGTTTTCATCAGTGACTTGAATTTTTCCACTTACACTTTCAGAGGTAAAACCCACTTTAAATAAATACTAGTAAAATACATTTTGTCTTTATTTACATTTTTATTCTCTACAGATAACTGCTGACCTGGCAATCGCAGTGTAAGAGCCAACACCGCCCAGCATGCAACAAATAAAAATGGTATTTTTTAGTGACTAATTGAAAATGTGAACAAAGTGCAGAGTAGCTTCTAGCCACGTAATGTCAAGGCTGTGGCTAGAATATTGCAACTCCTGATGTGTGTACCAATCAGTCTAATGCAGTGGCTACAGACCACATCATGGACCATGCTGCTGAAAACAATGTCTTGAGTAATCTCCCTGCACCAATAAATTTTCCATTCCCTTGCATTGCAGTCTATACATATTGGCACAGGGCAGGAGAGAGAGAAAAGGAGAGGGGGTAAAGTGGACTCTGTTTTCAGAGAAGTGCCAGTGAAGGACCCTCAAATGCAGGCTTATCCTGTGCAGAATGGACAATACAGAGTGGTGTGCAAGGAAAGGACCAACCTGGTGGTCCTGAGTGCACTTAAATATACAAGGTTCTAAATAGCCTCATCTAAATTTTCCACTACTTGCCAGTGAAATGAATTCTGAAGTTTTAAGTGCCAAAACCACGAGTTGATTATGAGGCACAACATAGTGGGGGACTCCTGATTAATTTTGACCACCAGGGGATCTTTAATGTGCCCCCAATGCATGGGACATGGGTGTTTTTACATTTCAACCCTATCGAAATGTGGCCACTGTCATGTGGCCGCTGTGGCCGGGATTTGGTCCTGCGACCTTGTGCTTAGCAGCGCAACACCATAGTCGCTCAGCTGCCGCAACGGGTACTTTGCCAGTGAAGGAAGAAGCTAGATCATAAGAGACTGGTATTTTCATCTGTCAGTTTTGCACAACTTACCCCAGACTCGATATGACTGCTGTAAAGCATCATAAGCTCCCAGATGGAGTTCAAGCAGCGCTCTCTCTCAAACTCCTGTTTAGAATTGAGCCAAGGAACCAGCACCTGTGAAAATGCAACTTGCAGCTCATTAGATAGTAAGTCTTGAAACATTGTGTATGAGCCCAATCAGGGTGCATAAACATTACTACTATATGCATTCCAATTGACTAAATTTGCTATTGCTGTAGTGAAGAACTTAGCAGTCATGACAACACTGATTTACTAATTGACAAAAATATAGCATAACACTGACAAGAGCCGTAACAAGGTTTGCTTGACACAGGTCACAAATTACCAATGCACCACACTGACAAAAAATTTTCTCCAAGGAGCAAAATATTTTAGGAAATGTTCAAATAATGCCTGCTAGAGGAAACTTCAAGCATGGAGAAAAAAGGTAAACATGGTGTTCTAAGATTAGTGGTTAGCGCGCAATTTTCATCCACAACTAGTAAGGCAAGACCAAACCAGTAAGACAGGATTGTAAGACTACGTTTCATGGTAACATTTTTTACTATTGTATTAAAAGAAGTGTACATGTTAATTTCTTCAATTCACTTCAACTGAGACATTTTTAGCAAGAAGCTCTTGAAGAACACAGATTAATTATTGTATATTCGATCCAAACGATCCTAGAAATATAGAAAACAATATGCAGCTCAGCAGTGCAACCACACGGCTAACATTTCACACGTGTAGCCTGAATGACAAGCTCTTATGAGAGAATAGCATAAAAAAAGTCAAAGAAATTGAAAAGATAGGTTGCCACCTGCTCCCCAAAATAATTGGAAGCAACGTACGCCGCACACATCACAATCCATACCTTCCCCTTCAGTTCTGCTTATGTTGTGCTACAGACTGGGCCCCTCTTTCAGGCAAATGCTCGAGTTGGTACTTCTCATTTCATACAATATTATGACAAGCTACATAAATAAATTTGGTAGGCACTGGCAGGTAGCTGCTGCAATTGCCATTTCAATGGGAAGTTAAGAATATTGTTCTCTATGACAGGTTGCTCACTGTAAATCTTGAAATGTTCCAACTGGCACTAACTGCAGTGTGACTGGCAGCTTACTTGTGCAACAGGGTACTCTATTCGTTAATTGCTGAATGTGTAAATCCATTCTATCGCTGATAAAATACTATTTGTTTAACTCTTCAAGAAATGTCCGTGCTGCAAGTACTTCTTGTGGCACCTACAAACATAGCTAATTTACATATGTGATTGTATAAAACATCATCTTCCTTAGAAGAAAGGGAACTGAGGGTCCCAATTTTTGCTAGTCACAACCATATGAAGCCAACGCATAATGTAGCCAAGGAAAGGATCGGGGAAGTTATTTGTAGTTTTAATTGAAGTGTAGAAATTATAAGCTAACGGAAGTGAGAGGACAAAACAAAAACTTGGAGCCAGCAGTAGCTGTACCCACAACCTCTGCATTACGTGTGCGCTGCAGAGTTTGTGGGTTGTGAACGTGGCAGCAGCTGCCGCCATAGCCAAATCGGCAGCGCAATGCACATGTAATGCGGAGGTTATGGGTTCAGCTCCCACTGACAGCAAGTTTTTTTCAACCACTTTCATTTCCCTTTAGCTTATCATTTCTATACTTACATTAAAACTACAAAACTCTCCACTATGTTTTCCTTGGCTTCTTTATATGTTGGCTTTATATGGTTGTAACCATGTTCCTTAAGCATTAGAAGATATAAACTAAACATGCTACAATGTTCTACAGCATTAGGCTAGCTGGAGTTGCATACTAATTCCACAGCACTTAACATCCAAATGCATGTAGTACCACGTTCTACAAGTTAAACCATGAATCTTTTTAACATGTCATGTAGATGTTGCACACTGCTGATGAAGTATCAGAAAGTGTATGTCAAAGCAATCATAACAAATGAATTTTCTTTGTGAGATATTAATTTACTTCCTCTGCAATCACTCACCCTGATGATAAGCTGAAGATTATCAGCAGTACGGTCCTTGGACAATAACTCTGCAAGGAATTGATCCAGTGCACTAAGGCTGCCTGCCACCAACTCTGAATGGTCATGCAATTGATCGCCACTTGCTGCATCATCAAACGCAATGGGAGGACTTCGCAATGGCAGTGGATAGACTCGTGAAACAGCCATTGTCACAAGAGTCGATACTTCACTTGGTGGCAGAGGTGGGTCCAACTTGCTGGTAGATATGTCAGTCAAGAAATATTTTCGCCTTAAGAGTTTATAAATACATAATTACATACATAATGTAATCCCTGCTTTACCACACACACTTTTTTAACACACGAGAAAAGCAGCTGGAATCAAAGCAAACATTAAAAATTTGGCCCCAGGGATAAAGTGGACTACAGTGTGCCAATAGACCTCACACAAAACTTGATGCCATCTATCAACAGCCCTGCACAGATCGACCATGTTAAGGTGTTGATGCCAGAGTAGCCAGAGGCAGGAGCACATTCAGCTCCTAATTAGGCACCTAAATCCAGCTCAGTGTCTCATGTTACACAGTAAATTTATGGAAAAAAATCTATACCTTAAAGGGAGTAAGCAGAGCATCGTAAGAATGCTAATGTCTTGTCCCTTATAATTATGCCTAATAAGCATTCTTAGTCATTTTTCAAAAATTTTGCATACTTTTTTTTTTTTACAGTTTATAAATCAACACAATTTTTTTTATGTATGTGGATAATTTTTCACATCAAGATTACACTAGTGTTTTCAGTGAACATTATCTGGTTCAGTACTTTGTTAATGCTGAAATGTACTGTACAACTGCAAATGCTGTTCTACAACACTGGTTGCATCAAATACACAGAATAAATACACAGAACAACATATTAGAGAAGCAGTCTACCAAGGGCGCAATGCCTTACAGCTTTGCGACTAAGTGGGAATTAAGAACAAGTGCATTTGAGACTCAAACACAAATAGAGCAAGCCTGTATTTGTAGTATTATGTGAGTGCAGAGCTCCAAAGAATAAATGCATAAGAAAATGGCTCGGTGGGCACAACTGTCTGATGAGCTATTGTGAAAAGAAGAATTGAACTTTGAACATAACTTAAAGCGAGAATTGAACCATGAAATTTTCTATGTTACCCCATCTGTGACTAACAAGGGTGCCGAACCAAACAAAAACTGAAATGAAAACCGGACAGCTGAAATGTAACCAGACAGATATTTTTTTTTTCCTCATCATGGAACTCAAGCCAAACTGGAACTTTTTGAAGGACGCGTTTCGAGTCAGACCATAGGTTCATCCCAAGGTTGTTGCTGAAGTTCTACCATCCTGCAGCACCATTGCACTGTGTTGCATGCATTGACTTTGTTAAATCAATACTGTGAAACAAAATTAATGTGATAAGTTGCGGTAAAAAATACATGCTGCTCATATCCGAAAATGATGAAGTTACGGATATCGCTAGGGATGTCAAATTTAAGGAAAGTTTTGAGAAAAAAACATTTCCTTTTTGTGAAAAACTTGGAAATATTGTAAATGACACTCAACAGAGTGATGGTAGCTATCAACAATGCATTTAAGGCATAAATTTATGACATTAAAGGGACACTAAAGAGAAACACTGAATTAGCTTAGACTGATAAAAGTATTCTTCAACTCTACTTTCATTGATTTCACAAGATTAGGTGGTTTATTAGACAAGAAAATGATGATCAAAGTTTCATTTTTGAATTTCATGCTCAAACCCCACGGCCAGTGCATCACTGCAACATCAAGGATTGCAAAGCATTTTTTTTGCATTTTGGCCGTTGTGGTTTAGTAAGCATTCTTAAACCTGCCCTAATTCAGTCTTTGGCTCTTTTAGAAAATAATGTAGTCCATTTTTAGCAATAAAAATTTAACTAGGCCCGAGCAAACTGTGCACAACTGTGCATACTCTGTGCACACGTGTCTGTTGGCACTATTTTAATAGCTGTACTCGCACAACATGGCGCTGATAGTCATATTGGTCTATGCTTCTGTGCAATTATTAGCCTCTTAGATAGCTGTACGCATTGGGTATCCGAAAAAAAATAAGATGGCTTCATGCAATAGCTTCAAATTTACATATCTCTCAATCAAAACAACACTCGAGATTAAAAGTTGCGAGGTGCAGTGTTTATTCCAGCCCAGCTGTAGTCATTGGGATATAATGCACTACCGTTAACCTCAATATAACGAACATCAGTGGTATAACGAAATCCTTGGTGTAATTAAGCATTAAGCTTTTACAACTTCATGTCCACAGAACAACATGTATTTCCTCAATATAAGAAAGTGTATTGATCCACAATTTTAACGAAACAAAACTTCACTGCTCATGATGGAGGTCAGAGGCAATACAATGGAAACTACCGCGGGTGCCAGTGGTCAGATGGTTAAATTATATGTATAGTCAACGTCCAATATGTCAGACACCCTAGGGGCCGTGACAACAGTTGTAAAAAAATGAATGTGCCTTTTACTGCCCCAAAGGGTTCGGATCGCCACAGGCACGTGCGAAATAGCTCTGAAAGCCTGCCAGATCGCTTATTAGGCATATCAGTGCTCGCACTGCGACAGGGTACAGCAGGTGCATGAGTATGTACTAATTAAGGAATACATACAGTGCCCTGTGAGATTTGCCCCTTCCCACTTTTGCTATGCTTCATCGCGTAACACTTGTATTGAGGCGAAGCTGATTTTCGGGAACCTGCATTATGCAAGGCGCCGCTCTTTCTAAGCTTCGAAGTTATTAGCGAGGATTACAAAGGTGGAGTCGGCGCCATTGCTAACAGCAGCGCATTGTTTTAATGAAACACACGGCACCAAACAGCAAGAAGCTTGGTAGCGAATGTCGAAGTAGCTAGGCCTAGCATTGCTGCGGTGGCGGCTACGGCTGGCAGCGGACGTGCGTCAGCGCCGGTTCGAGGTGGAGAGTTATCAAAATGGCGGTGATGGTGGCTTCGATTAATGCCGTTTCGGACCTGCGGTCATGGCAAAAAGTCCTAAAAATCGGGCAGCGAATTTTTTTTTGCGTCCGAAATTTCAGACGTTCTCTCTTGGGGTACGTGGCAATACCGCGAAGCCCTTGACTGTACATTTTTGTTTGCAAATGCACCACCAAAGCTGAGCAATGTCTTCGACAGCAGCAACAAATTTCTTCTGTTATGACCTTTAAGATTGTCGGCACATCTCGCCAACACTGACGAGTGCAGTGTCGAGCAGAGGGATGGAGGAAGGAATTTTCTTTGCTCCATGAGCAGAGACACTAGAGAGCACGTGTATGAGCGCATCGAATCGCGCATTCTATGCACTCTATGCGTGCTTTGCGTCAGTGCCCGTTTCGTTTTATTGCGATAGCAACTACATGGACACTCCAGGCGCATTTCTGTTGTCGGCGACGCCGTGAGATTCCATATAAAATCCAAAGGCGATAAAATCGTCGCTACGCGCCATATGCTGTATGTGAGAGTGAAAGCGTTTGAAGGTGAGCCAGCGAACGGAGCTCAATCGAACACCACCTAGATAAAGAAAAGGCCTAAGCACTCGGCGAATGAAGTTGCAGAGAGGAGGCCGGCGGCGCACTCAGGGATACGGGTTGAATGAAGGGATCGCGCATTTACGTGCAGCGTTAACCGAAGCGCAATTAGTGTTTTTTTTTTTTTGGCATGGTTGAACAGATCATACGAAGAGTACAGAGGGGTACACGCAGAGTACCGAGGGCATGGTTGAACAGATCACACGCAGAGTACAGCTTAGGTTTGTCAACATTTTGCTGCGTACACCTATGCTTGCCTTTGGCCTATACACTCTGTGGGCACAATTTTGTAGCGATGCATTTTCTTATGCTATTCCTTTTCCCACTTTCTCCGCTTTATCAGAGGTCAGAGCAAAGCTCAGTGGCCCACATCATCAATGGGACCAGCCGGCTGTGAACAGTGGATGATAAGAGTCGCATGGAATGGAGAGGAAGATATCACTACAAAATCCGATCAGATTCCGTACTGCACAAGATCCGGCACCAGGCATGCCTACTCCGCGAATGCGGTCACAATGTTACCATCCATTGGGTCCCTGCGCACTGTGGTATCCCCGGAAACGAGAAGGCTCATAGACTGGCGTGCACTCATCTCTCCACCGTGTTAGCCAGAGCCTCCGATACACCTTATCCTCTCCTAGCTACCACACCTGAGGTAGCAGATCCGATTGCAGACAAGCATGCGACCAAACAACGGTGTGCCGCCTACCTCACAGCATTGGGCAATCCACTCTCTACACCGTTGCTACCCTCGAAGGTATTCACACGGCAAGAGTTAGCCTTGCTTTGGAGAATTCAGACAGGCACCCTTCTTACTCCTTACTTGCTGAACGATTTCCACAGGGGTGGAACACCACCACCTGTAAGTGGGTTCTGTTCCACGTGCAAATGTCGTGTTGATCTCAACCACCTGTGTTGGGAGTGCCCCCTCTACATCCCACCTAGGCTTTGTGCCCTGGCCACCATAAAGTGGGGACCCTGACCTTCTTCTCTCCGGACTTGGGCCTGCTTGGATAACACACCTCCAGACCATGCCATCGAGCTCTGGCGAGCACTGCTGTTGTTCCTCCAGGACTCGGCGGCACAACCGGTTGGCGATTGGCTCTGCAACAGCCACAAGAGTCATGTGGCCCCCACTTTGCTGCCTCCAGGGCGTTCGTTAATGAAACGGAGGCAGCCTCACCCTTCCCCTTTTGCAATAGTACCCCCTCCCTTTCCATCGCAGCTCTCTCAGCGCATTCTAATGTGGAATAAACGTGGTTTCATTCATTCTACAAAATCCCAACACATATCTGAACCACTGTCATGCTGTCACTATAGGTAGGCAAAAATACAGTAATGCATGCATCGAATCTTTGTCTCTTGGCAACATAACAAAAGTTGACCCCACTGTGATAGCTCAATAATCATGTATTTTTTCCACAACAGTCGTTGTCAGGCACATCCCTCAAAGGTGGAGTTGGCAGCACTTGAATCTGCCTGAAGGAGTCGCCCAGGACTGTGTTGCTATTTAAAATGTAAATTAACAAACACTGGACGCGTGGAATGGAACTTACATGACAAATTGCACAAGTTGCAAATGCAGCCATTATGACTTATTGGCTTGGCTTGTCCTGTGGTTTAGTGCGAATGGCAACTACTAGATCGACTAGGCTTCACTAGTTTCGCTTTTAAAGGGATACTAAAGGCAAATATGAAGTCAAGCTAAAGTGATAGATTTGTGCTTCAGAATCTCTAAGGCGTCAATATTATCGCGAACAGAGCCTTAATAATCGAGAAATTGAGGCAAATGCAGGACATGATTAGAGACTCCCCTGGGAAATTCAAGTACTTGCCCGATGATGAAAGCACTCCTCAGTTAAATTCTGTCACTAGTACTCAACTACTCGTTGCACAAAACAACCTTGTATTGTATTATCAGATGAAATAAAATGGTACTTGTCCAGTTCTATTTTATGTTTAGACAAAAGAACTCATTGAAATAACCCTTGACAATGACGCAGGTGGTCAAACAGTTTCGTTTTCTTTTGACTCCACCCACCCTTTCGCATTGCAGTAGTTATCATGTAGTGCTGTTCTGGTTTTGCTGGCTTGCAAAACTCGTACAAACTGCAAGTAGTAGAGAATTCAACTTCCATGTGATGTCGCGGGATGCCCGAACGATCTATGCCACTTGGCCAGAAAGCAGCTGCAGCGCCGAATCCGCCGCTTTGACTTTATCTGTCTTGGCTCGGTACCACCGTCCATTGGGTGCTGTTTTACTCACAGACGGCAGCAAAGGGTGCTGATGGCGTATGCAACGTCACCACTCCCTGGTTGGGTGGCAGGAGATTTGAATTTCGATAACGGTATTCGGACCTTTCAGATGCAATTTTCTCGTAAACTAGGTCTCTTCTTGGCACGAAACAAGTGTTGCGAGGTTTCTGGAATGGTATTTAAACAGTCCACGTCGACTTAGTATTAGCCTTTAGTGTCCCTTTAAGGAGGTGCCAGCAACATGGCCGACAATCATTCTTGGCGACGTATCAAAACCAAATTATCGCTATTGCTGCTCATCTCGGTGGCCAAATTAGCACACGTTCGCATAGTCTAAGTTCAAATTACCACAAAGGTCACTTGTAAAGTGCTCAAGACATCAGTCATCCTTATACGTTAAGTCTAGGGGCCAGTGACAGTGCTGCAGAGCTGTCGGAATTATCAGTCGCCGACTTTATAACAATCAATTGTCACAAGTGAAGACCAGACGACATTGCATCCAACACCCAAGTGATGTGCTGCACATTTGGAAGTCCTGACAGTGGCGAAGTAATAGCACCTAAAAAACTATATGGATTTAGTTGGCAAAGAAAGAAAGTGTTTTCATAAGCAGGGATGCTTAGAACATTATAAATAAAGAAAGTGGTTTCAGGATCAGCGCTGACTGTTAACCGAGTATTATTTTATTTTTATTTAAAGCACTACCATTAAGGCTATATACTTTGACGCAACCAAGCGAGTTCGACAATCGCACTCGTAGCCAAGCGCATTTTGCAGTAAATGCCACTAAACCTTTCCATCTGATAGCCTGTGAATGACACGAACAGTGAAGTACACTTGCTTGAAATGACACTAAATTTGCCCGTCTAACAGAGGTATTAGTTTCAACACATCGATAGTCAACCAGAGGATACACAAGGCTAGCCAGAGCCATGAGAACCAGAGCCCTTGTTGAGGATGTGACAAGGACTGGATTCTCAGCCTTGAGCAATTGCTGCATCTCAGTAACCAGCTCGCCCCTTGAGTAGAAGACATACTGCTCCTGAAGTCTGTCTGGGTGAACTGCATCTGCAATCATCTTCACAGTGCGGAGCATTGCATTTCGCACTGAGGGGTCCTGTAATGCAATCAGCAAGCAATGTTTTGCATTCAAAGGCACTAAAGTGCACAAGTCAATAAAGTCCAAGGATTCCAAGACAAGTGCAGAGTGGTCAAATTTTGTGCAAACATGCAATGAATAAGCACTGCATGCTCACAATAAGCAATACATCAAAATTAAACAGGCCACTGTAACCAACTTACTGTGTTAACCTAAAATGGAAAAGAAACAACAGTGTGTGATATTGTGACACAGTATATGACCACTACTTACGCAGTACAATAGACTTCCGTTAATTTGATTCTAATAGAAGGTCCTGGCCAGCACCTCTGCACTTCTATGGGCCCAAACTTTCGTTATTTCAATCCTAAAAATTGGCCTTCATTGGAGGTAGCATACACGCACCTGACCCCTATGGTGACCCCAATAGCAACCCCTGTAGTGGCAGCATGTCTCGGCGGAGCTTAGGGGTCAGTGAATGCACTGAATATACGTCATCGCTCACTGAATATGCCTATTTTTGGCCCGCCCTAGGAACATTTCAAGCTATAACTGTAGCTCACAATGTTTGCTCACAGCATTTAAAAGCATATTGGGCCAAAAATTGCCTGCGCAGTGCAATCAGACGGGAAACTAAAAGTGTCTTTGCAATGTTTGTATGCTTTGCTGCATAAAACAAATGCATTGCTGCAAAGCTGACTTTAAAAATATGTGTGGCAAAGCTAAGAAACTGGCTGCTACTGTGCAGCAACTTTTCTTGCTAAAAAATCGGGAGCACATTAAGTTTTTGCTTTGTTTAGGAGCTGTAATGTCATTTACGATCAGTTTACTACTATGAACACAGAAACTCAGTGCGTGTTTGATTCGGGGTTGTGTTTGAATCGGGCAAATACTGCCAAATATATCAGTGGTGTGTATGGCAGTTTTTTCTCTCCATCTTGTTTAATCCAACCCACCGGATAATTAGATCAATCTGGTTGGTGCCGTCAGGGTTGAATTAACGGAAGTCCACTGTATCAGTGAAAGTCCTCATAACAAATGATGAGTTCACAGCACACGAAAGTTCAAAGCTTTACAAAGCATTTATAATACTTAGTGCCAAGAATAAACAAAAATTATCTATCCAAACAAATAAACAAGTTTAAAATCTGGGCTATCAAGCTGTATTAATAAAATTAACAGAAAGAATTGCTTGAACAACACTGATACTAAGTTCTATCATACCTTCGATGCCTGGTAGAATTTGGCAGCACTTCTCAAAATGGGTGTTTCAATTCTGGTAGTCAAGATGGATGCTGGAGCTCGTAGAGACACATGGCCATAACTCAGGACAACTGTCGCCAAAAGCTTCTCATGATAACTGTCACCAGTTATATCCTGCGTCAAAAGTAAAGGGCAACAGGAGAGACATTTCTTGTTTTTGAATATGCAGAGCAATAAAATGCTGTCTGTAAGCACTTTACAATAGAAACATCAGAAATTATACTTTATAAACTACACAGGACATGACCTGGCCTTTGCCCTGACAGAGTTCTTTCTCAATAAAATAATGTGATATTTAAAGCTTACATCAGTATTTATCTGCTACGTTTCCTCCCAAT
Source organism: Dermacentor andersoni (assembly GCF_023375885.2). Lineage (NCBI taxonomy): Eukaryota > Metazoa > Arthropoda > Arachnida > Ixodida > Ixodidae > Dermacentor > Dermacentor andersoni. The sequence continues at coordinate 153,215,824 of NC_092814.1, forward strand.
CAAAAACAAGTGTGGGTTCAATTCAGACAATACATTTAAACAATGTTATTTAGTCGAACCTGGATATATTGAACTTGAAGGGGATCACAAAATAGTTTGATATACTGGGAATTCAAAATATAAAAAATGCCTATCTGAAGCTTATCTGATAACTCCGCATGTCTCAGACAGTCTCCCAAGAACATGAATAGCAGGAATTTACCGATCTCATGCCCGGAGCGACCCAATGAAAAGATTTGAGTGCCACCCATTTCTTGTGGAGCGCATGTATTGGACCGGGAGGCCAATTGCATTCGAGAGGCAGTACGGAGATCTTTTTTACGATAACGAACGGCCGCAGGTAGCATGCTTCACATCACGATGGTTCACACTATCAGTATGTTTCACCACATTACACGGCTATAATGTGGTGCAGATTGCTACAGCAACTCTGGCATTACGAAGTGCAAATAAGGCTCTTGCTACATCAACCCTTCATCCTTTGAGGCACAACCTTGCTCATTTTTTCTTCATGGCATGCACTGTACTGCCTTTCATATTCAATGCCTTGACAGCCTCTGTCAAAACAGTGCTGTTTCGTCAGCATGAATATTTCTGACGACGCAAAGAGTGATTGCAATCTCATTAGAAGTGCACTAGCAAAGGCGCAGCACAGTACAATGAACAGGAGTTCAATATATAAAACAAATGTGGCAGTGAATGGGAGTTTGATATACCTGTAGTACAGTGCTATACTTTTGCATGGGATTTCCAAGAATATGTTACAACTGTTTCATATAGAAATAATTCTATATACCCAGGTTCGATATGTCCGGGTTTGACTGCAACCCCTACAGGAACAGTGTGCACAATTGTGCACACCAAGACAGTGCATCAAAAAGCAAATTCACTAATGAAAATAATGGCAACTAAAGCATACTGAATACATTTTGAAACATGTCTGATTTTACCTAGGCTGCAAGTTTGAATAATACATGTAAAGTGCTTTAGCAAAATGAGTTGGATGAGTACATGACTGCTCACGATGTAACAATGTCGTCATGAATCAGGTTCATTTTTTTCATTGTTTTTTTAACCTAACATTGAGCATATCTTTCAGTAGTTGGATAGGTTCTTTCCAAGTATGCCAGACATGAAATAATGTTTTCATATCCGACGTTCCAGTAGAGAGCCCCCACGGAGTCTACATTCTGTAAACTAGACGAAATTCACTTAAGAATTGAGAATTCTTAATCTGTTCTGCAACTGCACACTTTTTATGATTCTGAAGATGCCAGAAATGTACTGAAACTAAATTTTCAATGGACAGAATTAATTGGCACTTTAACCATTTCGCTGTCACGGACGTACCGGCACGTCTTCGCGTGCCGCCCCCGACCCCCCCGACTCCCCCCCCCCCCCCCCAATGTCACTGACCTACTGGTACATTCTCTATCGTGCGTTCAAAATTTCGTGCCTGAGCGCAAAGCTGGCGCTCCTGGACTGGCCGTGCCATCTGTTGAATCTTTCTACGAGTACACATTTTCGCCCCACACTGTGTTGGTGCAAGTATTGAACAGTACGGTGCGACTACCACTCCCCCCTCTCTCTTTGCTGAGTGGCGCATTCGCTGGATCATGCATTGCGCGCGTGTGGTTATGGGTTCAAGGGTTGTTCTGCCATCTCCGCTGGTTTGAAGGTTTTTAGTTTTCTTCTGTTGGTGTGTCTGCTACGGCGCATCAAGTTCAGGGGCACGCGCCGTTGCCTCTCCGAAAAGAGACCAATACTTGACTCGATTGCTGTGTTCGATCTCTCGCCGCACCCTCGCTTCCGGCTTGCAGCAGTATATGTAAAGCCCCTCAAACATTGTTTTAGCCTTTTTCCATCTCCCTCTGTCCTCTTTATCACACAACGTCCCATTTCTCTCCGTTGTGCGGGCGACTGAAAGCGCATCCTCCCTGCGCGCGGTTACTTTCTAATGGCTGAGCGCGCAGGACTTTAGTCTGCTCATTGGAGCAATGGCTCTTCCGATTCAGAATACAAGCCGAGCTTGGATTCAGACTCTGAAAGCGTCTCATCTGAGGAAGAGGTGAGTTCTGCATCGTCAGATTCGGATGTTGAAACGGCGGGACCATCATCCCGGAAGCGTGCATGGCAAACGGAGACTATGTGGAAGAAAGGCAATTTCTCAACAACGTTGTTTCCTTTCGACGCGTCATGTTCAGGACCGTCCGCGAGCACAACTCTTAAACCGGATGCGCAAGGAAGTGACTATTTCAAGCTGTTTTTTGATGAGCTAATTGTTTCACACATCACGAGTGAAACGAATCGGTTCACGCGAGTGAAGACAAGCGCACAAGGAGTTGCATGCATGCCGCGGCTGAGAGCTTGGGTGGAGACAGATGTAACAGAAATGTACTGTTTCCTTGCGGTCGTTCTGCTGATGGGCCCGACAAGAAAGAATGCCTGGCAAGACTACTGGAGCACGAACCCTATGCTGCACATACCATTTTTTGCAACCATTTTTTCGTTGAACTGCTTCCTGCTCCTCCTGCGGCTTCTCCATCTGAGTGACTCCACAGATATCGCAGATCAGCTGAGAACAGTGCAGTCATTTATGGAAGCAATTCAGAGCAAGCTGAGTAGCCTACTAATTCCGCACCAAGACCTGTGCGTAGACGAGTCTGTGATGCCATGGAAAGGGCGGCTGTCATTTCGGCAATACATTCCTTCCAAGTGGCACCGCTTTGGTGTCAAGTTATTTGTTCTTTGCGATGTCAAAACCGGCTACATTCTGAAATTTGTTGTGTACACTGGAGCGACGACAAACATGACCATGGTCAAGGATTTGGGATTTTCTCGCTCCATCGTTCTAGAGTTACTTGAAGACTACCTCGGAAAAGGCCATTAGCTATTTGTAGATAATTGGTACAGTAGTACAGTACTGTTCAACTAAGATAAAAAAAAACGACACATGTGGAACTGTTCGGACCAACAGGAAGGGGCTTCCAAATTTCTCAAAAAAGATGAAAAAAGGGAAGTGGAGTCATATCATACCAAGATGCTTCTTGCGCTCAAATGACATGATAAGAGAGATGTACATGTCCTAACGTCGATGCATGATGCACGTCTGGAAGACACAGGGAAGGTGGATAGGGTAACGGGCGAGAACAAGCGAAAGCCCGCATGTGTTCTCGAATACAATATAAAGATGGGATTAGTGGACAAGATGGATATGATGATGAGTTTCGCTGAAAGCATTAGGAAGAGCCTCAAGTGGTACAAAAAGTTTTTTTTTTTTTCATATTATGGACATGTGCCTTCTAAATGCCTTCATCTTGTGGCGTGAAAATGGTGGACGCAAAACATTCGGCGAATTTCGCTTGATTGTTGTTTACCAACTGATACAAGAGTTCCACACTGCTAGGAGGAGACGTGGAAAACGGAGCGGTGATCACCCGACGAGGCTCACGGCACGACACTTTCCCCAGATGGTTCCTCCGAGCAAAGCCAAAGAGAGCCGCACCCAAAGGAGGTGTCACGTGTGTGCGAACACTGTTCGAGGGCAAAAGAAAAGGAAAGACACCCGTGTGATGTGCGCTGAGTGCGACAAAGGCTTGTGTCTGGACCCATGCTTAAAGATCTACCACACTCTCAAGAAGTATTGAGCAGTGTTTTTTTTTTTTCATGTTACCCTCATTTATCTCATTTATAGTCAGGCTGATGATGATGATGTTTACTAACAACAGCTGCAGAACACTGAAATGTGCATATTCTATTGACTATGTTGTTTGTATACCAATCATAATAAAAAATAAATTGCTATGTTCATTCCCTATTATGCTCGCTCCCTGAAACCAAGCTGACACTGGGGGTGCGTCATGGCCAGAAAGGTCCGACAGCGAAAGGGTTAAGGAGGTAATGAAGTTCAGGAGGCACTGCAATTACTTTGTTATAGCTATACATGACCTTGACCAGAAATGTTTTACTACTTCTACCGTGCTTTAGAACACATAGGCTGAGGTTTATGTGTTCATATAGGCTATTGAGCAATTTTTATATGCACTGAGTTAGCACCACAGTTTACTCATAATGTTCAGTGGCTTTGAAAATATATTGGTACATTGCCCGCACAAGTGCACGGTGCCTCAGGACACGTTATATTTTCGTTGTAACACGCTTCCAGGGACCTAGTAAAAGCCCATGTGCTTTATTCGGTTACACATCTTTCATTGTCACCATGCCTGCCATGTCCACTCCTCTTTCAGTAGAAGTTACGTAACCTTCAAATAATGGGTCAAGATATACACTTAAGATAAGCACATAAGTGATGCATGCACTTTGCTGTGTATTAGTACCACATGAGCAGCAGGGTCATTTGATATTGGCAACACATGACAGACGTGACACGAGTCAAGGTGGATGTTCCTTCCCACTTTGCCAGATGGCACGACACGGACTTTTAGACTGCCATGCATGCCAACATCAAACACCTTTTCTTGAAGTGAATGTGTGGCATGAAACAGGTGCTTTTGAAAAATGGTTTGTTATACCCGCTGGCAAGAAAGTTTTGTTTCATTATAATTAACACAGATGGATGCATTTATATAGGAAAAACTGAATTTTGTTTAATTTGTTATAATTAGATTTTTATTACAGAGCATTTTATTACTGCACAGCTCGTAACACCATATTTTTTTCTTTACAACTGGCCCCTCGTATAACCTGAATTCACAATTACAACAGCCCAGAAAGAAAAAAAATTAGTGTGTATAACCAGCAGAAATAACCACACAGAAACGCTCAAATCTTTGTAAGAACAGTCTCGATAATGCACGACTCTTCCTAGTCATATCTCCAGGCAGTGGCTGTGTTCCCAACCTCTTGCTGATGCTGATAATCTTTTGCTATGCTGTAAAGGACTGCCATCAAGTGCAGCTCTTGTAATCCGAGTTCTGGTTCGCCGGTGCCACATGCACTATTTGCCCACTGGCTAACACAGACAAAATGCAAAATGGCAATCCAAAAAGAGAAGGAGAATGGGCGACCATGAAAGAGGGGAGGGAGCTTTAACATACAGGGGGGAGCAGTCCTAGGAGATAACAAAACCTTAAATGACTAGCAACTTTGCCTTGAGGTGTGGCTTCATGTCATTGCCGCATGCACTGCCATGCAGCCACACCTCAGGGTGAAATCTGCATATAACCCCGACCCTGACTTTACTGTTAAATTTTCTGGAATTTTTGATGTGGGTTATACATGCAAAATTTTGGTATTTTAGCCAGAGATTACACAATGATAATGCAGGAGGCACCATTGTTCTGTACTATATAGAGGGTAGGAAATCCAGCTACAAGAGAAAGCTCATGTTATTACCGCATTTTCTGGTCTATAAGTCGCACTTTTGTATAAGCTGAACCCTCCTCAAAACGGCAGTTTTATTGCGATAGTAATTATGCGGACACTCCAGGCGCATTTCTGCCATTGCCGCCACTGTGAGGTTCCGTATGAATGAATGCGTGGAAGAATGAGCTGGCGAATGCGGTTCAATCTTGCATGCGCAAATGAGAAATGTGGCCCAGATGCATGCCTCCTCCTGTAGTGCGCGAGGCAGGGGAGTGAGGCGAGGGAGAAGAGGCATTCTTCTCTAGTGGCTACTATGGTGCTGACGCTCGTGTGTCTTGAAAGCGATCTGCGATGTGGCTAAAGTGCGCGCATGCACAGGCCTCACCTTCAGAGCAATATGTAATTTTTGCAGAGTGCGCATAGTGCCAGTAGTTTCATATGCGCTGTGCTTTCGACATTTCGTTTGCACTGAAGCGAGACATACATGAAGGTCAATTCGCTTGCTGCTGCCGCGATTCTTCACTACAGAATTTTCACAGCAAGTTTCCGCGCTCATCGAGCAAGATGTGTTCAGGTTAACCTATGTGCACGACACCATGCTGGCCAATTTAGTTAAAACATGTTGACGGGCTAGTTGGTTTGAATCCATGATAGAATGTGTAAGCGCTACTGAACAAGGATGTAGAAAGAAGCAGACACGCAAAGACAGCGCTATCTCTGTGTGTCTGTTTCTTTCTACGTCCTCATTGAGTCACGCTTATACATTCTATCATTGTTAATTTAGTTAGTAAGCAAATGTTTACAAGTTTACACAGTCGATAAAACTACTATCCTTACTTCGTACAGCTGTCTACAAATTTGCTATCACAATCAGTGCTTCGCCTTTCGAGGAGAACTGCAAATTTAAAAAAAAAGTGCATACAAGTCACACCGGTTCATTCGGTAAGCGAGTAAAAAAAATACAGTGACGTTTCACTTCGTGAACGCGGGTCACGCGCAAGCGTATCAGTGCAATTCCTATATAATTGCGATAGCTATGATATGGACACTCCAGGCGCATTTATACCATTGTGGTCGCCACAATGTTCCGTACAAGGGTGATAACATTGTGAGAACACGCGACTGTGAGCCGAATCGTGCACAAGGGAGGAAAGCGGGAAGGCAGCGTGGGAGGGAGGGGGTGGTGGCGACTTGTACTCTGGTAGCAACTGCGTAGTTTGCACAGCAGCATGCGCCCTATTTTGAAAGCGATCTGCAGATGTGACGACTTCGAAGTTGGTTGACTCGCGGTCGGCCTGCCGCCGCTTGTGTTACTGCTCCATCCTTCTCGCAGGGTGCTTGGCAACTTGATTATGAGAAGAACCTGGTACTTCCATAGCGCGCACACAACCCGTAGCAACTTCCAGAAGAGGTCAACCCAGCGAGCTTTGTGTGACCATAGCATCCAATCCGGTTTTGACGACGGTTTTTTGAAAAGAATAAAATAGAAATTGTATATAAGTCGTACCGTTTTATAAAACGCACCGACGAAAAATTCCAAGAAAAATAATGTGACTTATACACCGGAAAATACAGTAATATAGTCGAAAGTGCCACCACTGTTCATGTCGTTTAAAAAGAAAGAGCCCATTATGTGCTTTTTCAGACTATCATGGGTGTGGAGTTAAGTAACCCTTGTGGGGTTCTCCTCCATGCTCTTGGGACAAAGGAACGACAACACAGTAGTGCAAACAATCACAAGGGCATTTATTGCACCTTTCATAGATCAATGCCTGCTAGCCACGTTGCTACCCACAAAACATGCCGATGGGCGCACGACAAATCTAGAAGTGCGACTCACCGCGACCGGATAACGAGCGAATATGTTCGCCCCATGCTAGATCCCAACGCCTGGTCGTTCGCGTGTACGGTCACGCGAACGGTGGCGCGTTCGAAGGCGACCACGCGAGACGGTCTCGCAGAAGCATGGATCGGTGCACGCGCGGCATGGCCCATCCGCACTGCTTGGTGTCCCGAACCAAAGAGGGAGCGTCTTCTCTTTCGGCGCCCAAGTAACCCCGCCTGTCGGCGGTGTTAGCAGCGCAACACTCGCGCCATCTCTCGTACTGCGCCTCAACCACTCCGACCGCCGCAGGCGCCAGGCCACGCGAGCCGTGCGGGAAAACAACCTATTAGGAGACGCGTGAGAGTCGCGCATCCGCACACGCTTTTCCAACTGATGTGGAGCGGACTATGCCACTTTTTACACTGTTCAACAACATGTGCAAGCTTGCCCCCACCCACACCTATACAGTCTGATTTGGTTTTCACAAAAAAGGTAAACCTACTCACTGGCGCGCATGGTTATGGGAGCACAAGTATTCCAAGTTAACAGCTGTGAATACTTATATTTTCATAACAGCTTATATGAAACTTTATATCCTCGCAGCATATTGTTGAAAGGCATATTTACCACAAGGAGGACACACTCAAAAAGGAAGACACATTAGTCACCTGTGTCATCGTCAATGTGTCTTCCTTTTTGTGTGCGTCTTCTTTACAATAAATATGTCTTTTAGCAAATACCAACTAGGCCAAGGAGCATTTCTGTTGAAGCACAGCATATTACATTTAGAGTAAGAACAACAGCAACAAAGGTATTCTCCTCACCTTCAGAAAGCTAAGAAACCCAGAGTTCTTACGAAGGTCGTCTTTTGCTACTTGCTCTAACTTCACTACCACAGCGTCCAAGTGGGTTGCTGCACACATACCTACTGCAAGAGCACAACCCTGAAAAAAGTGAAAGTGTAAAATCAAACATCATGTGATAAAATTACTGTCAAAGTATTAAAAAACTCACTAATACTAAAATACTAGAGGTGTTATAACAGTGAACTTTCCACATCACAGTGGACACATATTATAGAAAAACAAGCTTCAATTATTAAATCGAATTCCAAATATTATATTTCTAAACAAAGTGAAACATTTAGTTCTTGCAGAGTTTCTTTGGTAATTAAAAAAGGTTTATTAACATTATTTGATACATTTAAGTAATGTCGTTCACAACTGGACATCAAGTCAACTGGGGAAGTTGTGTAACAGCTGCTTTCAGTTATCTGGTGCACTATGACAATGAAAAGGAAACCACAGCACATCAACCAGATACACATATAGGGTGCTGTGTTTGCTGAAGTGTGATACTATAGCACCATACATTGTTTTAATGGGATGCAAACATGGCGAGACTGACGGAATAATAAACTGCTTTTACTAATTCAAGACAACAGATTCGTAGGCTTATTCCTATAGAATGAAGAAAATTATTGCACGCAAATTATCTACCCTGTACGTTTGCTCAGGAGTTGGTGCCTCTGTGCAACAAGTGTAGCTCCTGCACCAGAATATTTGGAACAGACTACACTAACATCAGACTTTCTCTCTTGAGATTCCAATAAATCTTCTTATACATTACATTAAAACAGGAACACGCGTTCAACAATATTCAATAGGAAATTTTGTAATTTAGTAGCCAAGACTATTCTATTATTATTTGAAATTTTTAATATACTCACACACCTACAAAATACTAATTACCTGCAGCATACAAAACACATGAATGAGTGAGGTCCTGCCCAACTATGAAGCATCCCAATCTAGTAAGATCTCATCTAACTATTATCCCACAAAGACACAGCCAAAGAGATAAACATGACAGATGTGCATTGCAGAGCACTAATAATTTGTTAGAAAGTAGCATTAAATTTCTTAAAGGGGCCCTGAACCACTTTTTATTGAAGTGTAGAAAGGCATTTAAAGTGAAAATAGGCTATTTCAGAAATACTTTGCCGCAAAAAACTAGAAGAAAGGGGGTTGGCCGAGGGGCCTGATTTTTATTAGTCATATCATAAGAAGCCAATGAACGCTGACACCAAGGACAACATAGGGGAAATTACTTGTGCTTAATAAATAAAATAAAGAAACGATAAATTAATGGCAATTAAAGTGGATGAAAAAACAACTTGCCGCTAGTGGGAACCGAACCCACAACCTTCGCATTTCGCGAAGGTTGTGGGTTTGGGCCCCTCGGTTAACCCCCTTTCTTCTCGTTTATTACATAACAAGGGTCTCGAATCCAGCAACTTGATGCCTTCAGGTAGCATGTGTTGATTTATTGATCAGTTGCCTTCACCCAAAAAGATCATGTTCTCATGACGCCTGCAGCAAAAAGAACGTTCCACGTCCGCCGCCAAGGTCTGTGAGTGGTGGCGCTGGCTAACACTCCCAGGGTTCTACTAGGACACATAAATACCCAAGAAAGTGGATGGGGAAACGGCGCCACAGTAGCTCAATTGGTAGAGCATCGCACACGAAATGCTAAGGTTGTGGGTTCGGTTCCCACCTGCGGCAAGTTGTTTTTTCATCCACTTTAATTTCCATTAATTTATCATTTCTTTAATTCATTTATTAAGCACAAGTAATTTCCCCTATGTTGTCCTTGGTGTCAGTGTTTGTTGGCTTCTTATGATTTGCCGCAAGAAGTACTTCAATGTGTTCAGCAGAAGTGGAGTTAATGGCAATCAAACACAGCCTACACTGTATTCCCTTTCCTTTTTTAATGCCTTGTACTGCAAAAGCTATGGCAGAGTGGGGTGTGCCCACAAAACTCCACCTTCTAAATGTTACCGTGGCGTGCAGTTCAAATTTCATGTTGGATGCTAACTTAGATGCTACAACTTCTAATTTTGGTGCCTACGACGTGCTAAACATAAGCCAAACGCAGTTGTCCTCAGCAAGCCACAGTGCGCTTAGCGAGTGGACTCGTGGCGGCACACCGTAGTGGCTGCTGTATCTACACCACGTAGCAGACGGCAGCTACCAATAGCAGCTGCGTATGGGAATCCATTTTATTACGAAATAAAGCAACTAGAAGAGAATGAGGAGCAGGCTTCTGTTGAAAAGAGAGCGTTTGAGAGAAAAGTGACTTCACGATCCCCTTGCGAACTCCATGCACCGCGTATTACAGCAAAACCTGGCTAAAATGTTCACAGCAGCATACGCTACCAGTGGACTATGTTATTTCACCAAGCCCGAGAGGTGGTTCAGGGCGCCCCTTTAACGTAACTTTGGGCAAGGCACATATCCCTGTTTACATACTTTGTAGTGCAATACTACCTTGAAAAAAAGGCTTTATTTACCTCTCTTTCCCGTGGGTGTAAATGGTTGATATGCTCAAATATTTTGTCCAGAGCTCCATTTATAAACTGCTTGCTGCTCACTTTTTTCATAACTGCTCCAAGCAACTGTAGCAGCATGCACTGCAGAAAAATCATGAATGAAGATATAGATCAAGGTGAAAATTACGCGCCAGACAAATGCAAAAGAAATCAGTCCCCCGAAAAAGCATCTTAGCAGTATACACCCACACATGTACAGACATGTACTATACTCATGAAATCAAACACAACAGGTAAACTTTAACCGAGAAGACCAAATAAGTGAAAATACTTGAGAGTGCGGTGTCACGTCACAATGCATCGAGTCAGAAAAGGTGGTAGGAACTCTGATTAAGTGTAAGAGCCAAATTATGTTAATGTAACACAAACTCGAGATGGTGGAAACAAAGGTATGCATATTAGTTAGCCCTAAATTGACACATTTCATTCTGGGAGTACTGTACCTACAGTATGCCTTCTGCAACAGCTTCAGCTATATAATGCACACAGCGCAAGAAATCACAATTTGTAGTCTAAAAGCCCCTTTCAACTTTTTGCAGTTTCAGGTTCTTTATTCATTCAAGATAAAAAGAATATTGTTCCCATCACTCCTTCAAAAAACCAGCAGTTGACTTTTCTTCACCAACTGCCATCACCTAAGCAGTCCCCACGGGAGCAAATGCTATTTTCAACCTGTGCTTGCACAGCGAGGAGTAACACTAGTTTGTTTTGCTGGATTTCTAAGGGTTCATTCTCACCTGCGGTGTGATTGCAACTGGCGACCAAGAAGAGACTCACGGCAATCAATGTTCACATCGGCAAGACTTGCCTGTCGCCATAACGAAATGTCTCGCAATCAGTGCCGTTCACGTGTGCTCACACTTTCATCGCTATGCAAAATAAGCATCAGCATATACAGTATATACAGTATTTATTCGAATCTAGGCCAATAGTTTCTTTCAAATAATCATAGACCAAAATCTAGGGTCGGCTTAGGTTCAAGGATTTTAACTTCGCCAGTTTTTAAATGAGATTGATAAATATGGTGCACAGCTAGTGCCATCTAGAAAAGTCAGTATTGCAGCCACTAATAGCCGCACCAGTAGGCAACAGAAGTACAGGATAAATGTTGCCATTTTGACCTGTGTTGCATCAACGTGCAGGGTGGCGTTATCGTAATGGCACCTAACAGGCGATGCCACTATGCTGCCGCTTTCAAACGAAAAGTTGTGATAGCCGCACAGGCATCGTCAAACGTTCCAAGCCAGGCGGGACTTCGGCATCAATGAGAAAAATGTTCGTCGTTGGAGGGGGCAAAGGAAGATGCTTCTTGCGTGCGCCGGCCGCAATGAGATGACAGCAATATGGAAGATAGCGATGTAGAACAAGCTTGGCATGTTCATATTCAATAAATGCTGTTTTCATTTTGTGAATATTGTCCTCGCTTTCTTGTTCAGACTACATTCGAGGTAAGTTTATTATATCTATTTTTATCTATATTTATTATTTATTATATACATAGGAGATTCGGGGGTCGGTTTACAATCTGGGACAGCCTAGATTCGAGTAAATACGGTATACACTTACAGTCGAATCCACTTATAACAATATTCAAGTGCGACAAAAATTCCATTGTTATGCCTGACAATTGTTATAACCAGGTTGCATGAAAAAAAACAAAATAGGGGGATAGCAGAGCTGTTGTGGAAAAAACTATAATGGTGGGGAGGCCAGTGCCCCTGCTCTTCACCTTCCTCCTGGCTGCTGATTGCGTTGACTCATTTAACTGTTTAACTATGATTCCTGCACACTCTGATCGCGTGTAACAAGCCAAGGCTGTCGGCGTTCAAGAATGGCACTGCTATAACAACTGCAAGGTGGGGTCACGAACGACAAGCGACGCGAGTTCCACTGAGGCATAGCGTTGGTAGCCCTGAAAGGGGCCTTTTAAGAAATGCAAGAAGGTAAAACAAAGCCCTGGATGGACTGAATCATCTGCAGGGCCTCCTGTGAGGATAACGTTGAGGCAGCCTGCCCTACCGCATCGTTGCTGTCATCGTCGCCATGAATGTCATCGTCGCTATCCGATGCAAGCATGTTTGCGATGGTCACCTCATCGGTTAGAAGTTCTGATGTTTCTAATGCGTCATCCGCATGTAGATACTCTTCAACTCCTGAAGCATCCTCGTCGACTGCAGACCAAAGTTCAGGCATCACTTCGTCGGTGGGAGCTTTGCAGGCTTTATATAAATCCCTGCTGCCTCAGACAAAGCATGCTTTCCTAAAGCAGTTCTGCACCGTAGAAGCACTTACTTCGAACCACGCACCAAAGATAAACTGCACCGCCATCAATAGATTGATCTTCAAGTCGGGCTGCTTCCTGCTTGTCCATGTGGCCGCGTCCATCAACAAGACTGACTTGTCCAGGATGTAGTAATGATACATGACCTAAAATTGGCTATCACACCGACGCCATGGGTTGTAAGCCTGCTATCATGTTTGGCGGCAAGAAAAAATTTCCATGCTTGAGAGCTTAGCCAGGTAGTGGTGGGCACTACAATTACCTAGGATGAGCACCATCTTCCTCTTAGATCACTCAATACATTGATCAAACTCCAAGAGCCACTCCAAGAGCCACTGGGAGTGACAAATGCGGGGCATTTGTCACTCCCATTCCTATTGGTGCACAAAAATGCAGTGAGGTGCAGCTTGCTGTTCTTGTCGCCCTTACATGCGTCTCCTTTGGGTGCACGCGTCTTGGACGGCAACATCCGGAAGAACAGTCCTGTTTCATTGCCATTATATACGTCAGTGTCAACATAATTGTCGAGGATGCAGAGCAGCATTTCCTCCACCCACTTTTGCTTCGCCTCCATGGCAAGCGAAGCTCCCTCACCAGTGATGGCTCTGTAAACAATGCTGTGCCTCTCTTTGAAGCACTGTACCCAGCTTCCACCTGGCTGGAAGTCCACATTGTTGATGAGTATAGCAAACTGCTTAGCCTTTGTGACCAGAATTGGCCCGGTGATGGGCATGTTCAAGGCACAGGCACCAAGAAACCACTCGTAGATTCGTGTTTAGAGGGGTTGGAGGGCAACGGGAAAGAGGTGCGTGAGGCTGGCGATGTGGAGAAGGCTGGAAAACAGGTTTTATTGTATGAGCGCACGCTGGCCATTGAGGCGGTGGAGAGGGTGCAGCAGCTCGAATTTCTGTTTTTCCTTTTTCTTTTCAAGGATTTCGCATTCCATTACCTTTCAGCACGGACACCCAGCAGCCAGACTTCATCCTTATAACCGATAATGTGGCATGAGGGCATTGTATTAAGCGGATTATTTCACCATAGAAAACATACAGAAGTTGACGGTGCAGCAGCTTCTTATTATTACAACCAATACATTACCGTATTTACTCGATTCTAACACGCACCTGTTTTCCGTGACAAAAGAAAAAAAGAACACACTCGATTGTAAGATGCACCCGTTTGCCGTGACATAAAAAAAGAAAAGTCCTTTACAGTACCACGCACCTCATTCTTTCATACAGAAATACAACTTTCTCTCATATGGAAAAAAAAACGAAGATTTACCCAACGCACTAAAGTTGCGATAAATGAAAAGTCGCAGTTTCGCCCAAGAATCGATCACGATAGCAAATTAGTAGACAGCTATACGAAATGTAAGAATAGTAGCTTTATTGGCCGTATAAACTTTTAAACATTCGCTTACTAACTAAATTAACAAGCATGGTGTCACGCGCGCACAAACAAACATGAACACGTCTCACTCAATGACCACGGAAACCTTTTATCAGAAAGCTGGAGTGAGAAAGTGCGGTAGCACGAGCAACCAAATTGACATTTGTGCGGCCTCTCGTTTCAACGTGAACTAAGCGACGAGAACACGGTGAGGTGCGCCTAGATTTGTAGACTTCAGAAATCGCTTTCAAGATAGAGGCCGCACGGCCGTGCCGTACGTAGCAGCCGGCGGTGTAGGACGCCTCTCCTGTTTACACCAATCCTGTACACAACTTTTGGAACTCACTCCCCTGATGCGGCCCGATTTCTGTCCGTCTCCGCATATGTGATCACTTTCCTTTTAATTGCGGCATCATGATGAATGCTCAGTGTGTCTTCGCAGTCGGCACTTCCATGCTGATAGAGCAAACGCACAAAATGGGAAGGCGGACGGTGGACTAACCTAAGTACATGTACTACAGCACATGGAGGAAGCTACGGCAGCTAGGCTCAAAGCGCCATTTGAGGCAGCCATTTTGAAATGCCGGGATAACAGAGATTTAGGGCCGTACTCGGTTCTAACACACATGCTATTTTTGGATCCGTTTTATCTGAAAAAAGTGTGCGTTAGATTCGAATAAATACGGTACCAACATGGGAATCTTGTATTTTGCCTTTTTCCCCTGTTTAGGCAGCTGTCAACTCCATAATTGTGGTATGAAGCCTGAACGTCTCAAGAGTGCCACAGATAATTACATAATATTTAATGCGACCAGTTCAAAACATGTGCCAAATGCAGCACAGCTTCAGACATGAAGCAGAAGGCTCATTACACCATGAAAATTGAAAGTGGTGGTCACGAAGTATCACAAACCATTCATGCACGTGCCAGTCAGCCCAAGGTAGGCCAGATAATGGCCATTTGCCAAAAGCTGGTCACACACTGCAAAAGTGCCCCTTCCATTCTTTATTCTGGACTTCGGCATATTCAACCCGGGGCTAAGGCTAGTTCTCTAGCCTTCTTTCCCTCTTGTTCCATCGAGTGCTCAGCGCACTCTATTTGGTAGAATGGTCGCAGTGCAGGTTGTGTGTGGTACCATGTAACCACCACCTCCATAGCTTCCATGGTGTAACAAGACTCCTGCTTCATGTCCAAAACCACACTGCACTTGGTGCACATTTTGGACTGCTTACACTAAAAGTAATGTAATTAATCATCATGTTGCACTTACAGAATTGAGATTGAGGCTTCAGACCATAATTACTGGATTGACAGCTATCCAACATAGTGAAGAAAATCTGTTCATGTCCATACTCTTCATTTTATGTTGTTTTATGGTCAAAAATTAGTTTAGTAGTGCTAACCTCAGGGGTCCAAGCGAAAACGTCTCATGAACCTAAACATAAGCACTACTGCCCATAAAATTGTTAGCATAATAAGGAGGAAAGCAACACAAAAGAAATCCAAACAGCTGAATAAATCAAGAAAACTGAGTAAATCAAGCCATCACTTAAGCTCTAAGCAACAGTTATTACTAGCAAGCATAGTGACAATGCTTGTAACAATACCTTTTTAACAAATTTAAGGGGGAAGATGGATCTTAGAAAAAAAAAAGATTTTATTCTTCAAGATATGGTGCTGAAAAGTTGTACATATATGTAAAGTTATGTGCTTATTTTGAATATTCAGTCCATTTCTGTTTATCTCCAATGGTTCTAATTTTATGTGAGCTTCCTTTAAATAATTTTTTGCAAACATTTGCAAAATATCAGTTACTGAAATTTCACTAAACAGGGTACCAATGGCTTCTGTATAACTCAAGAAATGCAATAAGACTAACCTTATTGCTGAACATGAGCTGAAAAACTTCAAAGTTAGTCACAAAAAAAAAAAAAAAAAACACTTTTTAGAGTTTCAAATACAATACCTCACAACTCGTGTTCTAGGTAGGGCAGAACTATAAGGTTGGTCTTATTGCATTCCTTGAATCATACAGAAGCCACTGATACCTTATTTAGTGAAATCTAAGGAACATATATATATATATTGCAAAGCCTTGCAGAAGATAATTCAAGGAAGCTTGCATAAAATTTTAACCAAAGAAGATAAATTAAATGGACCTTATATTCCAAATAAGCACATAACATTACATATATGTGCAGGTTTTAGCACTATACCTCGAAAGATAAAGACCTTAAAAATTCTTGGCCTTAGACCCACCTCCCCACTTAAGAATAAAATTTGCCCCACAGGCTGATAGCAATGAAATAATTATGCTTGACCCAGAAGCTTAACAGCGTAAATATAGGGTATCGCTTCAACCCTTAATCGGCCCTTAATCCACTTGGATGAAAAGGAAAATTTGCATTCACCTGAAAGCAGCATCAGGCTACAAAGGCAACATTCTACTTTGCAACTTTGCAGCTCTATTCTACATTCTAGTGGATGCCATTTTTCTCTTTCATCAAACTTCCTCCAGCCTGGAAATTTCCAACCAATTTGCTTATTCAAAATTCCTGCAGATTTAGCTGTTGATTAATTCACCCACGCATTACTGTCTGCTAGACTTTTCTCAACTGGTAGAGCAACTCTCCTGGAAAAACAGTGGCAATCCCTGGACCATAATAAATTTGTCAGCTGCAATGCTTTCATTCTGAGAATCCTGTGTAAAAATTAAATTATAGGGTTTTACGTGCCAAAACGATGATCTCATTATGAGGCCCACCGTAGTCGGGGCCCTGGAACAATTTGGACCACCTGCAGTTCTTTAACGTGCACCTAAATCTAAGTATAGGGGTATTTTCGCATTTCGCCCCCAAACAAATGCAGCCATCGCGACCTCGTGCTTAGCAGCCCTACACCAAAACCACTAAGCAACCACGGCGGGTGAGAATCATGTATTGAGTTCCTTAGTAGCTTCATGCTATTTTCAAGTGCTACAGTCGATACCAGATATATCTAACTTGAAGGGGATTGCGAAATAATTCGACATATAGATAACTTGAAATATAAAATACGCCTATCTGAAGCTTATCTGAAAGCTCCCCACATCTTGAACAGTTTCCCAGGATGACGAAAAGTGTTTATTTGTTTTTGCAAGGCCACATGAACACACAAAAGTTTGATTTCTTTTTTTTTTTTTTTTGCAGATGAATATTTTAAGTCAATTGCACTGCGAAATGTTCTTTGATGAACTTGTAACGCTAACCCTAAAAGCCCGCATTGCCTGACTTGAGACCACAGTGCCCCTTGTGCGTGGTGAAGTGCTGGTTGTGCAGTTTTATTTGGGATAAGGTAGAAATGGACACAGTGATCAGCGCACTTGTACTGCGAAGTGCGCATGGACGTGTCCTGCCACATGTCTGTTACAATATGCTCTTTAAATGACCGATCATCATACGTTGGCCATGAGTCAGCCAGGCAGACGCTGTTTGATTCGAAAGTAGCTTCTAGCACCTGCAGAACACCCGAGTCCATTTCCACTGATGTGTCCCTACAAATATGAATGAAACGTGTTCAGCATGGATTGTGGGTTAACGAATCGCAGAGTCTTGTGCACCACTCCGTGATAGTCTTTTCGCAAAGGACGAATGTGGTGCATGGTGGTTCTGTTAAATTCACGCTGTAATGTAAAAATCAGACAAGGCGGGGGGGGATGAGTTTCGTTTCGGTCACTTGCGGAACCCAAAAATGCCATTAACGGAAAATTTACAAAATGGACCCGGCGGTGGAGACATCTCCAGTTCAGCTTCCTATGCCCTGAGCCACTAAGTGAAAAGATAGAGTGCCATCCATGCATTCTTGGGGAATTCATGTACGGGACTGGGAGGCCTTTTGCGTTCTTGAAGCATCGGGGCAATCCCCTTTCCAATAACGAACGGCTGCAGGTAGTAACATTCACTGCACGACGATCTTTCCGCTATTAGTATGCTTCACCTCAATACACAGCTGTGCAGTGGTGAAGTTCACTAACACAAGTTTGCCATTATGGAGTGCAAATAAGGCACTTACTGCACGAGCCATCCACACTTTGAGATACGCACCCTGCTTATTTTTTCTGATGCCCTTCAGATTGGATAATTTGTTTGGCAGCATCTGCCAAAACAGTGCCATTTTGTCGGCATGAATATTTACGTTAAAGCAATAAGTGATGACGGTACCGTCAGGAGAAGCACACTTGCAAAGGCCTAAGACGTTGCAGCGTTCAATATATTGAATTTCGCAGTGAACGGCAGTTTGACATGTGCATAGTACAGTGCTATACTTTTACAAGGGATTTCCAAGGGGATGTTACCACAGTTCAATATAGGCAATAGTTCGATATATCAGAGTTCAATATAATCGGGATCAACTGTATATGCTAACTTTCCTTGCAAATAACTACTTGCATTATGCGAGAGAAATCACATAAATGATGGAAGAAGTAACTTGGGCATGTTTGGAATGAATAGGCACATTTTGCATATCATACTTTCTACACTGACCTTGTCATCCGGGTATGCACCATACAGGCTAAGTTGGGCCTGCATAGCCTTTCCCAATGACAGAGTCCATTCTTCTTTGTCCACTTCCACAAAACATCTTTGGGTCAGGTCCAATATCTGCTCTTGCCAAGCCTCCCTGTCCAGACCATTTTCTGGGTTGTCAAGTGCACCTGGACACAAGGGTCACAAAATGCAGTCAGTAGTTAGACCTGGCACTGCTCACGTCTTACAAATTGAAGAAAACTATAAAGATTTTGTAATACAAATGAGGATTTTGTTGCCACCTTAAGAAATAAATTGCACGCCTATGGAGCCTCTGATTTTCTGAACTCAATTACTGCGAACAGCAGTTTTGAGCCCCCAACTCCTGGATACATTTAGTGAAGCCAAGTGACTTTACATTCCAGTACTTCCGGAAAACACTGAGAAATACAGTGCCACGGGAATAACTCCTGGAAACTCCTGAATAATGCTAAAGAGCTTCACTGTGATGTGGAGAAGCATGCAAAGCAGGCCTGTGCTGTCTGCAACACCATCCATTGAAGCTACTCCAGCCACAGTTGCTTTCCAGTGCTGGGCTTTTGCCCTGGCCACTCCCCCTACTCATCTTTCTGGCTGGTGGTCTCAGCAGAGCACAATGACTCAGCTACCACTAATGCCAAGCATATGTCTTGGCAACTGCCTGGTTTCAGTACCATGTACTTCACCCAGTGTCAAGAGGTTTCATAAAGTCACGTGTCATCATCATCATCAGCCTGTTTTATGTCCACTGCAGGACGAAGGCCTCTCCCTGCGATTTCCAATTACACCTGTCCTGCGCCAACCGAGTTTCAGAATATACAAGTAACTGTTACTGAGTGCAGAGATTTGACATGCCAGAAAATTATATTAAATCGAAAGACAAGGGGCAATGCCATCCTCGAATTCCATGTCACTGGTGCTCAAGTGTGGGGAAATAATGAAATGCAAGCTAAGAGTTCATTTTCTGTGCTAATCAGTTGCATTTTTTTTTTTAGAGAAATGAAATTTAAACAAATTATCAGTTATCCATCAGCCCAGCCCAATTCTCCTGCATACCAGTGGTGTAACTTTCAACCAAGACAGAGCTACTTACACTGCAACTGAGAAGCCATCTGGGGTAGAACAGTGTCCCAGAGGGCTACAAGGTTACGGTGTACAAGTGCAGGCAAACAACGCAACAGGCGTAGGACATGGACTCCTCGGTTATGGTGCATCAAAGGAGAGCCCAGAACAACCAGCAATCGTGCCAGCAAGGCTTGTGGCTTGGGCACATTTGCTGCACAGCAGAGAAGAAAAAGAATACACCCAGTTTCCACAAAAACAAGAAAATGTTCACAAGGATGGCTTGGTGGGCTAGTTGGTAAAGCATTTTAAAGGATTTGTAAACAGTGCACATGGACGGTGACAGAGGGACGAACAACAGGACACAGTGCTAATCAGCTCTATATGTCCTATTGTTCTTCTCTTTGTCACTGTCCATGTGCGCTGTTAACCCTTTAAGAAAATGTTGCTAACTTGGGCAGATATATAAGCTTTCTTGGCAATGGGATAAACATACACACTTAGTTTTTTTTACAATAAGAAATCATCTGAAATGTCAGCCAGGAGACATAGCTCCAAGAACTCTCAGGAATTAATGCAGTTTAAAGTAAATTTTAGACATTTGCAACATTACCTGTTAGGATGCCACAAGAACCAGTGCACTAAATGTTTTGAGCACCCAACATTGGTAATGAAAATTTTCACTCTTTCTAAAGACTTTACGATGTAAATTTTAACTGAGGATAGAAGTTTCAATGATTTTGAATGATGAAGCTATGAAAGATGCCGCAGTGGAGCACCCTGAATAGCAGCAGGGTGCAGTAAGTTCTTAACTGCCATGGTGGATAATTCTGAAGAACACGCATAGGTCGAAGTGTTGAACCTGAGAAAAAGGGAGAGTCCAAAATAAAAGAGAAAGCAGGAACTAGATGACATCGTATTTTTTTTCCTTTGATTCTATTTCTTTCTTATTCACTAATGCATAAAGTGACCAATACTAGCAATTGCGGCATCACAGCAGTGTGAAATCCAGTGAGGAATGATGAAGAGTAGAACCAAAAGAGAGTTGCATTATCCCACTGCAGGTTAAACTTTGTGAACTTGAAAAGCAAATAAAACTTGCTCACTATGTTTCTCATAGTTGATCTCGATAGGGTAACCTGCATCCCGCTTCTTCGAAGCAAAATTAGCAAGGCACTTGCAAAGAATTCCTACAGCCGGGGTCAACTCTTCACACAACAAGTACTCAAATAAGGAAGGCCACATAATCTGAAATCAAAAAGCAAATAAGCACAGTAGAACAACAAAATATGAGCAACTCGGCGTTTAGGCATATAAAATTCATCTACCTTGTCAATGTCATCCACGGTGGTTGTTAGAAGCTGTAAAACATTTTCGCACATTGTACGCAGGGCCTCATTGCTCACATAGTCAAAGTCGGTGGGACGCTTGGCCTTGGAAGAAAACAAATATAAGGTACATTACAAGCTTGGAAACAGCCGCTCGTTTCAGTCAGGATACATAAGCACTGCCATGTACAGTCTTGGTCAAAATTCTTAAGGCCATTATGAACGGCCAGGGAGTGGCTGCGCTCCACCATCACGGCGCTACCACCGTTGGCGCTCGCCGCTGCTCACTTGCACCAAGGATAAAGAGGACAAAGGAAGCATGTCTCTACTCTCAAGCACCCTTTGATAAAGCACTTGTGAAAAACTAGCGTGGCACGAATGCAGCGGTGGCGAAGTGGAAGCCACCCAACCAGCTATTATGCTGTTTGCAGCGTATGCTCGATAAGTGGGCGGAAGTCTCTGGCGGCCGCTGTCAAAAACGATACGTTCAAATTTCGCAATTCCGTGTATCGTAATCATCAGCTAATTTTTTCCTGGACCAAATTAAAGGGACAACGCTATGAATAGTCCTGTGCATGCATGAACACGGGCACTTTGCAAGGATCGTAGCTAAGATCTGACTTCAGCAGCTGAATGCTGTATTGAATAATGTGCCACAATGGCAACTTGTATTTGTCATCATGAATGTCACAAGTAGCAAATTAATCAAGAAAGCATAAGCTTCAGAGTGTCACCTGCATCTCTCAACGAAATCACAGGGGGGGGGGGGGATGCCTTCAAGGCATTAAGTGTGGTTTGTACGTGATTGCCCCAAACAATTGCAGCTTGCCCTTGTGTTTGACTGTAAACTAGCCAAGGTCCCTACTTTGGTTGAAAGGATGCTAGGTATAACACACTTTTTTTAAAACTACCTGTGAAGCCCTTCCTCGTGGAGACAAACGACGCCTAGTATGCTATATCCGAAAATACCTCTTCCAGTGAACCAATGACAGCGACAGCACCGCTGGCATGACACCTTCACTGTGCGAGAAAGTTATAATCATGGTCTACGTGATTCAAACGCATGGCACCCAATGGAAATGGGATAAACTTGCACTGGCCTCATGTGTGCTTAAAAGTGGGCCCTAACGACAATGAGGCAGTATGCACAAAGACATCAAAAAAGGCCATGTAGTGGGCACCTTCCAAAATGCTGAGGAAATGGGTTTAACTCAATTGGCTGCTCAGGCAGGGTAAACATCTTCTAGTTCCGAAAAGTTTTCGTAATCTCACTGTGGGTTCATTTAAAGAACTTCAACATCGAACACAATCGTGTGGTCATTTTTAAGTGGAAAAGTGCGTTCTACGTATTTGAAATATTGTAACGGTGATTACAGGCCCTTTCAGAAGAAAGCTTTTGTAGTCGAAATTACTGCTTCTGGTCCTTTTTAAATAAACGATGAGTGAATTGCCTGTATATTACAATGTAACCTGGTACAACGCTAGATAGCACTCAGAGATGTCAGGTTTATATTTTTTCTTTTGTTTTCATCGCACTGAGAAATTCATTCAAAATGTATATCTAAAAGCATAATGCAAAGACTCCCGCCTTTGGATGTCTAGGATAAAATTGTAATAGGAAATTTCGATGATTACAGGGTGTCTACCAAGTTGACATTTTCAAATTCCCCGAGTTTTTCAGGTTTTCCTTAAGCAACACCGAACTTTATTTTATGTCAAGACAGGCTGACACCACATCACCTGATGCTGTTACTCTCAAGTAAGCATTTAAAAAAAATTAAAAAACAACAACTTAATCAAGTTTGAATAGTAAGGAATAGTGTTTATTTTATTCAAAATAGAAAACTGAAGGTAGGGGATAGTAAAATTCACAGCATATAAAATATATTCCAAATAGAAAAATGATAAAGCCTATTATAAATTGAGTCAAACATTTTCAAATATGAATAAAAAGAGATGCATACAGAAGCAAATATTTTCGAAAATGAGCTATTTCTATCACGTGCTAGCAAGATCATAGGCATTAGGCCCGAACTTTGTCACAAGTGAGATTTTCTCAGCAGTTGAAAAGTCAACTTCAACTGTCCTCACATACTCTTAGCCCACGCACAATGCCTCCGTTTTGTGTTTCATTGTTTTCAAGAGATTATTTTGGTTTGGATGAGGGCCACCTGCATCTTTGTGTCAGCCAACACTTTGCTTTTTGAGCTCAAGCTCCTTCAAGGAAGAGGCGGCACAGTTCCTGTCCCGATCATTCCTCAATGGGATGGTCATTTCTGTTTTCGTTGTCGTTCTGCCGCGTGTTTGCCCCACGGACCATTTGAAGCATGCTCTTGGTCAGTTGTACAGTCAACGTCCGATTTTTCATACTCCCTAGAAACCACGAAAACGTCTGAAAAATCAAATCGAGCAGGCCAAAAAAATTAATGCACGACTTTTACTGCCCTTTAGGCTCAAATCCTCACAGGCACGTCAGGAAAAGCTCTGAAGACTTGCCAGTACACTTATTAGGCATATCCGTGCTCGTACTGAGACATGAGATGGCGGGAGCACGCGTGTATAATTATGAAATACGTACAGTGTCCCGTGACAATTGCCCCTTTCCAAACTTAAGCTTCACCGCAATACTTCGCGTACGCTTCACCGCGTAACATTCCTGCACAGAGGCGAAGCTGCCTTTCGGGAATCAGCATTATGCAATGCGTCATGCTTTTTAAGCTTCGAAGCCAATCGCGAGGATTACACAGGCGGAGTCGGTGCATTTACTGACAGCGGTGAATTCTTTCAATGAAACACACGGCACCGAACGGCAAGAACCTTACTAGCGAACGTCGAAGCAGCTAAGCCTAGCGTTGCCGCGGTGGTGGCTACGGCTGCCAGCGGATCTGCGTACGAGAGCGTTCGAGGCGGCGAGATAATCAAAACGGCGGTGTTAGCTTTGATTAATGCCGTTTCGGACCTGCGGTCACGGCAAGAAGTCCGGAAAATCGGACAGCGAAGGGTTCTTACGTCTGAAATTACAGACGTTCTTATACGGTGACGTGATGGTGCCGCGAAGCAATCCGCGTTATTGGTCATTTCGCAAAAATCAGGCGTCCGAAAAATCGGTCGTTGACTGTACACTGGCAATTCCTCCAGCCGACGACACGGTGTCAAAGACAATTCGTTACGATTCCTCTATTTTACTCGAGCCAGCACAGTAGGGAGACTTTCGTTACCTTTCAATAAAATGACAGTTAATTTTCCCCGATTGAAGCACAAATTTCCTGAGTTTTCCCCGAGTTTTTCCAGACTATTCAAAATCCCTGAGAATTCCCAGTTTTCGCGGTTGGTAGACATCCTGGATTAGGACAATTTTTATACTATAATGCGCTGCATGAAAACTGGGCAGTTTCACCAAGGCCACCGCATTCACTCGCACAAGGCGGCCACAAGACGAGCAGAACGAACGGCGCACTAGTTTTTTTCACATGCGCTGTAATCAAAGGATGCTTCAGAGTAAGATACATGCTTCCCTCGCCCTCTTTATCCTGGGTGCAAGCGATCGGCGGTGCGCGCCGACGGTAGCAGCGCCGCGATAGCGGGGAGCAGCCGCTCCCCGGCCGTTCATAGCGGCCATAAGTTTTTTTGACCAAGTGTGTACATAGGAAGGGCTGCTATGCAAAGTAACCAGATGTTGGTATGAGCACATAAAGCTTACTGTATCATCTGGAAGAGCACACTGCCGAACAAGAAACTGAACCATGGAGTGACCACCGTTTGCGTCAAGGTAACCATGGTGCGCCAGAGCGACAATGACTTGGGCCAACACTTTCTTTGCCTGCAAATAATTTAAATGAGAAAGCAAGAACATCAAAACCTAGCTCTAAGCATATTTACATGGATGAAAGACAAACATGAGTGTACAAATCCACTTGCTCACATAATTGAAGCACCATAAAACTACAATTAGTGTGGTAGTTTACCTAGCATCAAGCAAACATATCCATAGGTTGAATATGTGTTCTAGCGATATTTGTTACAAGCATGCAAGAAACTTAACTGTCAGCTATTAGGGATCTATTATTGGTATGCTGCATTTCTCCCCTGCCTTGTCCTCATCACGGCTGTGGACCTCATCAAGCCCATTTAGTGGCTTTTGGATTACATTCCAACGTCTTAACCCGTGCATTTTTTTCCCCCGTGAGCTCATCCACACAAATTGATTGCAATACAAACCACTGTAGTGCCTAAAGTCAAATAACAGTAACAAAAATGTGCATGCTCAAACATGCCTTCTGTTTTTCAACAGCAGCATGTGCTAGAGAAGCAAGAAGAATTCATCTTGGTTACTAGGTGCGAACACACACAAGAAACAAGGAAGAAGACAGGACAGAGCACCATTTACAACTACAGCTGTAAGCGCCACTTACAACAGTTGTAAGTGGCGCTCTGTCTCGTCTCCTTCCCTGTTTCTTGTGTGTGTTCGCGCCCAGTACCCAAGATGAATTGTGACCAACTCGCCCAACAAGACGTCCTTTTAAGCAAGTAGAAGTTTCAAGTTAAGCTGGCTGCACATCACCGCAGACAAGGTTCAAGAACGCACTCTTGAAGCTTGCATTTTGTTTCAGAAATACCGCTCCTGTTCAGTAAAAAAACAGCAGTTGACTGAAAAAAGCAAAAAAGGAAGACTAATACAAGCACTCACCTGCAACTCTCTATTGAGAATTGAAAAAGCGGAAATGCTACCATCGATCCTGGGTATACCGAACTCGAAGGGGATCGCAAAATAGTTTGATACTATATTGATAATTCGAAATATGAAATATGCCTATCTGAAGCTTACCCGAGACCTCCACATGTCCCCGTCAGTTTTTCGAGATCAAGAAAAGTAGGAATTTAGTGATCTGCTTCTTCAAGGCTGTGCCAAACACACAAAAGTTGACATTCTTTTCACACAAATGACACAAGTAGTTCGTGCTGTGGAATGGATCTGATATACTGATCACAATGCTAGCCCTAAAAGCCCGCATCGCCCAGATGTAAGACCCCAGTGCACCTCGTGTGCGTGAAAGGTAGAAATAGATGCACTGTGGAAGCAAATTAGCATGTATGGTACATACCGTACCGTGATCAGCGCACCTGTACTGCAAATTGCGCGTGAATGTGCTCGGCCGCATGTCCGTTATAATAACCAACAATATGCTGCTTAAACAGCCTATCGTCATGCATATGTGGGCAATGAGCCAGGCAGTGCGTTGTGTCGAGTTTCAGAACCGACTTCCTGTCAGAACCAGCCGTCCTCGCTTAAAAAAATATAATTAAATCATGGAGTTTTACGTGCCAAAACCATGATCTGATCATGAGGCACGCCATAGTGAGGTTCTTTAACTGGGGTTCTTTAACGTGCATCTAAATCTAAGTGCACGGGCATTTTCGCATTTTACCCCATCGAAATGCGGCTGCCGTGGCTGAGATTCGAACTCACGACCTCGTGCTTAGCAGCCCAACACCATAGCCACTAAGTAACCATGACGGGTCCATTCTTGCTTCTCAATCACCCTAAAAAGTCCACGTGTCTCTTCTTACGTGCTTCTCAGCACTCCGACACCTTGCGGTCTCTTCGTTCTCAGCCCTTCTCCTCTGGCTGTTGTGTCAGTGTCTGCTGACTTTACACACGTGCTGTTAGTTTAGAAAGTGGCTTTCAGCTTGCATAACATCCGAGCTCCTTCCCACTCACATGTAACTGTGCGAGCATGAATGAATCACATTCAGCGCAGGCCCATGAATTGCAGAGAGATGAGTCTGGCGCAGCGCGCTGTTGCTGCAATGGTTTTTCTGCGAAATGCAGATGTGGTGTGATCCAAGTTAAGGTTGGGCTCGGATTTGTTTTAGCCATTTACGGAACCCTGAAATGCCATTCGCCGAAAGCCCTTGCTTACAAAAAGACAAATCTGGTGGTTCAGACATCTACAGTTTGGCATCCCCATGCCTGGCACTAGTCAGTGAAAAGATCTAGTACCATCCATGGTTTCTCTCGAGTGCATATCGGACCGGGACGCCTTTGCCTTTTTGAAGCAAAGTGGTGACCTGCTTTGCCCTATAATGAACAGATGCAGTTTTTACAAGCCATTCATAAGTGCAGCGAGCTAAATTGAGACCACCCTGCTCATTTTTCCTCTGTGGCATGTACTGCCCTTCAGATTCAATATGTTCTATGACAGCATCCACCAAAACAGTTCTGTTTCAAGTTCCTCGGCATTAAATATTCCGAAGACGCGAGAAGTGATCACGTCTCCAATAGGAGAAGTGCACTTGTAGGGATGCGGCATGCCGCAGTGTTCCATATATCATGGCAGTGAACAGGAGTTCGATATACACATAGTACATTACAATAAGGTTACACAATACACAATAAGGTTAGACCGGCAGCTTTGATTTTCAAGGTTATCTATTCTTTTTTGCATAGTTTCCATTACCTGCTTCACGCTTAGTATT
Source organism: Dermacentor andersoni (assembly GCF_023375885.2). Taxonomy (NCBI): domain Eukaryota; kingdom Metazoa; phylum Arthropoda; class Arachnida; order Ixodida; family Ixodidae; genus Dermacentor; species Dermacentor andersoni. The sequence goes on from NC_092814.1 coordinate 153,243,450, forward strand.
TCACATTGATAAGTCTCAACTTTCTTTTCTAGTTCCAATATTGCATCAAGCTTATTATCTATGTCATTTAGACGCTTCTCTTTTATCTCTTTTATGTCACTAGCAATTTCCCTTATTTGTTTTGCAATTTGGGCTAGCTCAGGTCAAGGATTTGTTTCAATATCACCCCCAAGGAGCAATAATTTCTTTACTATGTCTGCACAGTTTGACATAATCCCACAAAACTGCTGCGGGCACGGCAACATGATCAAGAAACAGTTGTCTGATCAAATACAAATTCCATATTCCTTCCTCATCAGCATGATGAAGACGAAAGGATTTAGCGTCCACATAGCTCGAGTGCCGCCGTGCCCATAGCTGGCGTTGCCTGGTGCATGTGCTTTTGTAGTCGCGGTAATCCATAGTGGCGCTGCTTACAGGTCACGTATTCTGGTTCCCTCGTGATGACATGGTATAGATTCTACTGCCGCGAACAGCAGGATATCTGGCACATGTATGATCTGTGCATTTAATGCCTGCGCAGTCCATGTGTCCGTGGTCAACATGGCATTTCCATCGCTGGCAGATAACAGCAAGCCGGGAAAGCGCTGGACAATCTGCACGATGAAGACGAAAGGATTTAGCGTCTGCATAGCTTGAGTGCCGCCGTGCCCATAGCTGGCGTTGCCTGGTGCGTGCGCTTTTGTAGTCACAGTAATCCATGGTGGCGCTGCTTGCAGGTCATGTATCCTGGTTCCCTCGTGGTGACGTAGCACAGATTCTACTTCCGCGAACGGCAGGATATCTGGCACGTGTATGATCGGTGCGTTGAATGCCTGTGCAGTCCATGTGTCCGTGGTCAACATGGCATTTCCATCGCTGGCAGATAACAGCGAGCCAGGAAAGCACTGGACAATTTGCATGATGAAGACAAAAGGATTTAGCGTCTGCATAGCTCGAGTGCCGCTGTGCCCGTGAGGAGTGTCACAGGAAGGGCCATTTCGTAAACATCAATGTGACGTTGCACGACGTTGCAGTGGGTTGCCATTGCAGAGATTTTCAACATAATTTTTAGTGCGACAAGCCACGCAAATTGTGATAACGAGCAGCCATATGCAACAGCGGCCGAGAGGCGTTTGTATCACTGCATTTTCCACGTCGTTTGAGGCCATCATAAACTTTTGTTCAGAATTTGTGCCGATACCGTTTGCATCATTCTCGTGCAGGGATTGGCATTTATGTTTTGAGCCACCATTTGTTGATGACTCATTTATTTGGAATAACATTGGTTGAACAAAAATTATCGACTTTCTGCACTTTTCACTGCTGCAAAGGGTAGACGTCCTTTTGCGTGACTTGGTTCAAGTGACAGTAGTCTACGCAGAAGCACCAGCTACCATCTTTCTTTACTAGCACGATCGGTGACGCCCAGGGACTGCAGGAAGGTTCGATGTTTTTCACTAGCATTGTTTCGACCTCGCACTGAATTACTTGCCGTTCAGCATGGGGCACACGATAAGGACATCGTCTGATGGGGCTGGCGTCTCCAGTATGGATACGGTGAGTGACGACAGATGTCTGGCCCAAAGGGCGGTCATCAAAGTCAAAGATGCCGCGATAGGACATCAACATGTGCCTGATATCAGCAGCCTGTACTGGAAGGAGGTCAGGCACGATCATCTTGGTAATATCACAATCAGCTGTATGGCTTGAGGTGGGGTGGAAAATGTAGCAGGGAGTAAAGGATCGCCGGCAACTAATGCAGAAATGGCATACTCATCAAGAAAAGAGACATTGGCCAGAGTCATGCCATTTGGGGTAAGTTCCGTGCGCGAGCTAAAGTTCAAGATGGAAAGGGATGTGCGGTTATTAGAAATGGTGAGAACGGTACAGGGAACGGTGACATTTCTGGCCAATGGAACGTCAACAATGGGAGTCAAGACGTAATCGCCATCGGGAATAGAAGGGAGAGACATTAGTCCCACATAAGTAACAGATTGAGGTGCCAGATGGACGTACCGTATTTGCTCAAATCTAACGTGCACTTTTTTTCCGATAAAACGGGCCCAAAAATTGTGTGCGCGCTATAATAGAATACGACCCTAAATCTGCATTACCATATCGCCGTCGACATTTCCAAATGGCCGCCTCATACACACTTCGAGCCTAGCTGCAGTAGCTCCCTCCATGTGCTGTAGTAGTACATTGTCCGTCTTCCCGTTTTCTGCGTTTGCTCACTGGTTTGCTCTATCAGCATGGAAGTGCTGACTGCGTAGACACGAGATGCCACAATTAAAAGGAAAATGATCAGGTGTGCGGAGACGGATGGAGATCGGGCCGCATCACGGGCGTTTGGCATTCCCGAAACTTGCGTGTGGGACTGGCGCAAACAAAAGAGGCGCTCTACTCCGGCAGCTGCTGTATACGGCACAGCCGCACAGCCGCTATCTTGGAAGCAATCTGCGATGGAGACAGTCTACACATCTAGGCGCACCACGCTGTGTTCTCGTCGCTTAGTTCGCGTTGAAGCAAGAGGCCACACAAAGGTCAATTTGCTCGCTCCTGCTACCCCACTTCTCACTCCAGCGTTTTTATCTTGATAAAGAGTTTCCGCGGTCATCGAGTGAGATGTGTTCATGTTTGCTTGTGCCCGTGTAACGCCATGCTTGTTACTTTAGTTAGTAAGTGAATGTTTAAAAGGTTATAAGACCAATAAAACTACTATCCTTACTTTTCGTACAGCTTTCTACTAATTTGCTATCATAATCAATGCTTCGCCTTTCGTGTGAAACTGCGACTTTTTCTATTTATCGAAACTTTAGCATACTGGGAGTAAATTTTTGCTTTTACAAATGAGAGAAAGTTTTATTTCTGTATGAAAGAATGAGGTGCGCGGTACTGTAAATGACTTTTCTTTTTTTAGGTCATGGCAAATGAGTGCATGTTACAATCAAGGGTGGTTTTTTTTCCTTTTTTTTGGTCACGGAAAACGGGTGTGTGTTACAATCGAAGGTGCGTTAGAATCAAGTAAATACGGTAATCCACACAACCTAAACACGGTTGACAGGTGGTCGGGGCATCATAATAGCAAGGTAGGTCAAGATGAAGCAATCCGGTTTCACAATCAATAAGGGCAGAGTGGGCAGATAGAAAGTCCATGCCTAGTATGAGTTGATGGGAACAGTGCTCGAGCACAGCAGGTAATGCAGTCGTACAGCAGCCAGCAATGCTTATTCATACGAAGCACATACCAAGGACGGGAAGCGTTTCCCCATCAACGACTCTGATGAGCGCTAATGTGGGTGGCGTGAGGATCTTCTCAAGTCGACAGCGAATGGGACTGGTGACCATGCGGAGATGGTGAACAACGGTACGATATGGTTGGAGCGTCATCACTGTTGGCCTCACAGGACTCATGGTAAGGCTGGAAGCAGCCAGAATCGGCCTCAGAGTGACGGTTAGGAGCATAGTGCACGTGACGCCAAGACTACCAGTTATTGCAATAGCGGGCGATGTGACCATTCTGATGGCAATTAATGCAAATGGGTCGGTCATCAGCAGTCCTCCACTCAGCCGGATTGCGGTGACGTAGCCTCTGGCCTTGGGCATAGGAACCTAGGAAACGGTCAGTTGGGCAGGAGGGAGCGACGGCGCACAGAGTCCAGGCCAGTATTGGATAGCTAGCTCCTGACGAACGATGGTTTGGACAAGTGGTATCATGGTAGCGCTGGACTAACAGGCACGGGGGCACAAGGAAGCAGGAGACATAGCCTTAAGTTCACACCATATGATCTTCGTCACATGTTCTGCGGTTAGCAGCAGCTGTGAAGCAGATGCGTTTTCGCACGACGATCTTACTGCTGTGTGGGGAAGTCAAGTGAACCGATAGGCAATACGTTGACTTTTGGTATTTTCAAAACACTTGCACTTATCAATGATAGCGTCCACCATGCCACAGTCCTTGCAGATTAACAGATTGAACGCATCATCCACTATCCCTTTTATGATGTGTCCCACTTTCTCATACTCGGCCATACCATCATCCACTCTGTGGCAAAGGGCCAGCACATCCTGTATGTAAGACAGGTAGGATTCTGTCGAGGTTTGGGCACATGATGCTAGCTAATTTTTCACTGTAACCTTTCAACCAAGAGACTTGCCAAACAGAGCATGCATCTTTTCTTTGCAGGTATCCCAGTTCCCGATCTCTTCATGATTCTGAAACCAGACCCTTGCTATCCCTTGAAGATCAAATAGGATGTTGGCCAACATTACCGTATCATCCCATCGGATGATACGGTATGCGCCGCGCCGCATACGCACGGCGCATTGTATGCGCCGCGCCTTTCTCACGCCTCAAAGAAAATGGAGGAATGTCTAGAATACAGCCTATAGTTTCACTTTTGCAAGGCTCGGCAATGGACACGTCGAAGTATGCAGCTAACAGTGCTTTTGGCACTGTATGAAGATAGCAAGCTTGGCACAGTGCCAAAAATGCTGTTGGCCATAAACGTACATGGGCGCATCCGCAATGAGACGACAAAGCGCAATGAGACGACAACAAAGAAATGAAGGCAGGTGGCGGTTGAGCGGCGCGAAGAGGGGGAAGGGAGACGAACAATGAGAAGGTAAGTGAATGCAAGAGAAGGAAAAAGATTAGGCTGGAGCCTGGAAACCAGTTGGATCGCTGCGAGGGAGCTGATGGAGGCTGGTAGCACTTCTAATGTGTCTGCTGTTGGGTTCGCAGTTTCGCGCGGGTCGTCGTATGAGATGGGGCGTGCGTAATCTCGTGTAGTATAGTCAAGCTTTTTAATGCATTGTCTCAGTGGGGAGTTCACCAGAACTGCACTAGTCCGTGCAAAATTCGGGATGTTGCAAAATAGGGGGACGCATAACCGAGGTTCCACTGTATTTTTGCTGTGGCTCATTAGAAACAGGTTTGAGTGTACTAGCTGTCAAAAAACAGTGTACTTATGGCACACCTGTGGATGCTGAAGTTCTTACCTCACGCCTTTGGCATTGGCCTATTCTTCCCTGCCACAAACAATGTGACAATATACTTGGACTTTTCTATGGCCTTTGAGAAATTACAGTAAACCCTCGTTTAACAAAGTGAATGGGACGGCAAAAAATAATTCTATATAAGTGGTATTTCGATAAAAACGACTACTCTATAAAAATCTAACAAGGCATAGCTGAAATAGCACAACTCTGCAGAAGTCTAATATGAGAATCACAATGTGCGTTTCCGATCGCAATCGAGCCAGATTGTGCACAAGCACAGATGAAGTATAACGCATCTTGGTTCAGGTGACCTTTGACACACGGAAGGTTGTGCAAAGTAACAATTGCTGCTTCCATTGTGCACAACTTTCATGGTCTCGCAGCACCATGACAGTGGAACTCGTCGCTGACAACCCGAAAGCGCAGTATGGAGGAAAAGGTTGTGCAGGCACTGTGATGGCGATAGCTGGCTACAGAGAGGCTCACTCGCTAGCTCGGTGCCACCGTGAGTGCACACCCGCTCCTTGCTAGTTGCTGCAGCACTGCTGATAACATGAGAGCTCAGAATGTAGAGAAAGGGTGCACAGGCACCACGGTGGCATAGATGGCGATGGAAAAGCCACTTTGCCACCACGAATGTGCACACTCTCCTTGCTAGTTTTACTCTAAGCAGAACGGCTCATCGGTATAAGCCGCTCTCACGCGTCCCCCCGATATTTTCGCTGCATGGCTTTCCTGCATAGCTTGGTCAGTGTAGTTGTAGAATAGTACTAGAGATAGTGCGAGATGTTGCGCTTATATTCAAACAGTGATTTTATCACTGCCTGAATATTTTTTTCTTGTTCTTTTTGCCTTCTGATAAGTTTTTTGTATGTATCATTTTGCTCTTATCTTCCTATTGTATAACGCCATAGTTTTACCATTGCTGTTCAAATATTTGTAACGCACTCCCCTCTACAATGCTTTTGTATTTGAGGGTAGGTATGTACAATCTTAAAAAAAAATTACACCCTTTGGGGCTTATCTTGTTCCACAACAATAATTGTCATTTGTCTTGCCTGCATTTCGCTCAACACTACAAACCCGGTACTTCCAAGTCACGAACGGCATGTGCGTCATCAGCATGACATAGCATTTTCGACAGGAAAGTAGTGAGCACAATATCTTTGAGAAAGTAAACGCAAGCAAGGCAGATCACGATTATTGTTGTGGGACAAATATAGCCCAAAGGGTGCAACTGTGTTAAGAGTGTATATGGAATAATAAGAGTAAATAAAATAAAAATATAATACAGTCAAGCCTTGATATATCGAACATGGGTATATAAAAGTATTGCATATATCGAACACTTTCTATATCACCTGAAAAATCGCATGTATTTTTTAATTTTTATTTCGAACGGGGTCGGACATAAAATGAATATATCGAACTCCACCACCCCAGACTATGTGCCTTTTGTTGACAGGCGGCGAGCTTCCCATAACACCCTCGAAGATAGCAGTGGTGTGATGGGCATTCCCGACTGCTGCGCACTATGGCTGCACACATCGATTGCACCGAGGGCGCCATTTGAATGTAGTGGCATATGCAAATGGCAGCTTGGCTAGTTCAACAACATCAATGATGCATTGTATTTGCCGCACTGACTCCTCCTCGGTGCCGCGCTCTGCCCCTGCTGTGCCTCATGAAGAATGGCGGTTTGCTTCCACAAAGGCGCACAACAGCACGCATTCACTGGGCTCTTTCATAGACGCCATGGCAGACGCCACTTAATACGTTGTTACTGACAGTGTTTAAAAATGCTTCGAATGATGCACGTGGAGATCGCAGTGGAAGTAGCGGCCAAATGAAGGCACTGCCGAGGTTGATCCCGCAAGCGCTGATGTCCTGCTTCCAACTTCAACTGAGGCTGAAGCTACTTTGGCACTTCTACGTCGCTACTGCGATGCAATAGAAGGCACCGGCCTATCACTTGTGGATCGTTTAGACTATGATGACGTCACCATGGTTAAGCACGCAGCTGCCAATAAGAAGCAGGCTACACTGCTGCAGTACTTTCAGCCAAAAAAATAAATACCTTGTGCAAAGCTTTAAGTGAGTATTTACTGTACCACGATTGATTCATTGATTGATTTATACCAAGTGTTTTTATGAGTTTCTTACATGAGTTTATATGTAGAATTCCGGCTATATCGAACTGTTCCGCGATCACCATGCTGTTCAATATATCGAGGTTTGACTGTAGTAATATTAAGCAAAACAGTGGGTTTTTGTAGTATACTATTAAATTATGTATGCTTTGTACACTAGCTGAAACACTACTCAAGTGCACCGACTTATCTCAAAACAAGTTGTTACATCCATAGGCGGAGAGTTCATTTTTCCAAGGGGGGAGGGGGCTGGGGCCCAACCAGCTTTCCGAACCCCTCCATATATTTCTTGCACTTCAACAAACTTCCTGTGACCTCGAAGAATTCAGCGCTGAAGTGACGGTGTTATACGAGTATATACAAGACCTCATAGTAGGAGACAATTCAATTTCACAGCCCGAGTCCACTCTATGGTGTAATCTTCCTTCGTGTAATTGTCGCATACTTGGCTATCACTAATACTGCTTCGCCCTTCCGTCAAAATGGCAGCCTCTCTCTTTTTTTCTTTTTCTGTGAGTCCAAGTATAAGTGCTTCTGCGCATGATTGCTGTTGATTCTGAATTCAAGTGACTCTGGCTTGACCTCATTTCGGTTACTGAGTAAATTGTACAGGGTGCACCAGCCATCATGCATAAAGAGTAAAAAAAAAAAGCAGTTGCATTACTTGAAGAAAACCTAGTGCATATTCTTTCCAGTACAGTGGAGTAGCCGCCAGTAATTCTTTCGTTACTGAGATTTAATTCAGTAAATGCAAGTAATTATCTAACTAAAGAAGTACTGTCCTAATTTTCAAGGTGTCAGTGATGCATTTGTAGGCACCCCATAATGACATCTACCTGCGGTGTTTCCAGCGACGTACTAATCGCATACAATTTTTCCCGACTAGCTAAGAAACCTCACAAAATATGACAAATGCCATGTGAGTGCGCTCCCACCTGCATCATAAAGCAGCGCCCTCAAATATGCTGACTGAAAGCAACTGCATTGCCTGTGACAAACCCGAAGAGACAGTGCATCACCTTGATAATGGTACGGAAGGAGCCCCAACAGCAAGTTTCGCGGCTTCACAGCGATTCCTTCCTCTCATTTCTACGTCACACTTATTATCCGTCTCTCAAGGCCGACTGATCACACTGCCAACAAAAGCCCCTTGATAACGCGGCCGAAGCAATGTTCTGACCACGAACGAGATGCGAAAAGCACACGAAATGCGAAAAACAATGTAATAGGCATAGAATGTTTCAAAATCCCGGCTTTGCTCACACCGCATGGAAAGAGTGCACGCGAAGCTATATTTCGTGCCAGAAACTTGCTTCGGACCAAAGCCAAATTAACCCTTTACTGCACCTTGTTGCATATATATACAACATACCGATAAATGGCCATAAAAACAAAATCTAAATTCAGTTGGTTCTTCCTGTACACGGTATTGCATTTCTGCAACAATAGTTTGAAAAACGTGCTTTCTTTTGCTGCCCTCTGTGCTAATTCTGCGAAACTATTGCCAAACAAACATGGTGGATGCTGCTCGCGCCAGCACGTAGCTATACAGGTAAGTTTTGCCAGTTATAAATGCCTTTCTGAATGGAATAAACTGTGGAAAAAAAATGTTAAGCTGTGTAATACATCCTCCTATTCGTGTAGATGCCAAAAAACATTATTTTCTCGCAAAGTTTGTTTCTTGCAATGGAAAGTTGCTACATTGCGTACTTGCAAAAACGTGCTCACTGGGTTTTTTTGTTCTCGATCTAGAAATGGATCCGAAACGCTTTTATTGCCGAGCAATTCCGTCAGATAGCGAAGACAGCGAACTTTCTGGGAGTGACGACGACCCCGAGTGTAAGTCTGTTTGAATTTATCGTGAGTGCAATGTGTTGCATGGTGGAATGCCCGAATTTTTTTATCAGGGTGTGTGCACACGCACGCTGCTGTCTCGCATCGTTACGGCTTCACCCTTATGTATGTGCTCCTGCGTTTTAAATTTTTGGTTATAACGCGAAGACACCATGCATAGTGGTTCCGTCTTCTTTCAATATACAGAGGCACCCTATTTTCTATATCTGCATTTCGCTTTGTTTTACCGCTTATTTTATTCCCTGTATATCGCTGTCTGTTTGTGCTGCAGATGTTCAACCTGATCTCGAAAAGCTAAATGACAGCACAAGCGAGCCAAGTGCATGCTCCGACGAGGACGAAGGTACAGCAAATGGCACAACACCTGACCACCACCCTATACAAGCTAAGAGAAGGATCATTTGGAAGAAGGCGAATCTAATGAGAGATCCGCAGACAGTTCAGTTCTCCAGGCAAAGTGAACTCCCAGAGTACATTTCACAACTAGAGACACCATTCCAATACTTCAAGTTTCTCTTCCCCGGCTCGCTGATTTCGCTAATTGCAGATCAGAGCAATTTGTATGCGCTCCAGAAAGACGTGAGTCAGCCCCTTTGTACCACTGCAGAAGAGATGGAAGTGTTTATTGGGACGTGCATGTGGATGTCGATCACTCAAATGAGGAACTCCAGGTGGTACTGGAGTGCAGAAACCAGGGTTAGCCAAGTGGCTGACAACTTTCCTGTGGGTCGCTTTGAAAAACTGAAGCATAACATCCACTTCATTGACAATATTACTCTCAGCCAAAAGGACGCTCCAGGAAGAGATCGGCTTGCGAAGGTGCGTCCTCTCATTGATACCGTCAATGAACAGTTGTCGCTTTTGCCTCTTGAAGAGCATCTGTCTATCCATGAACAGATTATACCCTTCAAAGGTAGAAGCTCCCTCAAGCAGTACTGTCCCAAGGAGCCCCAAAAATGGGGTTACAAAGTTTTCGTGCTCTCCAGTGTAAGCGGCTTCTCCTACAAATTGGAGGTGTATACCGGACAGGAGAACTCAGCGCAAAGACTTTCAGGAGAGCCTGACTGTGGAGCAAGTGGAAATGTGGTTGTTCGCTTGAGTAGAATGATTCCGAGAGGCGTACACCACAAAGTGTACTTCGACAACTGCAGTGCAGTCCACTTATAACGACATCGAGAAAAACGAAAAATATGATTGTTATATCCAATGATCGCTATATCTGGACTGCAGTTATTAAAAAAAAATAAAAAAACGCTGAACATACCTTTGCAGCTCCGAACTCAAAGTCACTACTTGCTCTAAAGAATAGATGATGTAGAAAGTAGGCTGTGAAAAACAAACTTTATTTCTAGTGCCAATGACCGTGTCAAGGGTTAGGCACGCCGAAATAGTCCGAAATCTGCACTTGCTTTTGCGGCAGCTTCAGCTTCACAACCGCGGTGTGCATGGATTCCAGCTGCTGCGCGAACACTGGCAGCAATCCTTCAGCATGCATAAATTCAATTAAGGAGTCGATCGACGACAGTGCACTTTGCGTGGACATTGAGGTCGGGGCCAAGGAGCCACTGCCAATCTCGTTGTCACTGTCGCTGCTGCCGTCGCCACCGTCGCACAACTTTGCCGTCTGTCGAGACAGCACATCTTCGGCGATCGCCAGGTCAGTGACCTCATCGCAGAACGAGGCAGCACTGTCTGCAGTCAAAAACTCCTCCATCGACAGACCACCTGTGTCACCAGTAGGAACGAGCTCCCAGAGCTCAGTTATGTCAGCGGCTTCCACGGTGTTGGTCTCAGTGGGTTGGGGAAGTCCGTCCCGACGCACAAAGCCCGCCTTTTTAAAGCAGTTGTATATGGTTGATTGTTTTACTTCATACCATGCACCATAAACGAAGCGCACGGCTTTCAAAAGGCTGATCTTCAGGTCAGGGGGCCCCCGTCTGCATGACCCGACGTGCCAGAAGCTGCGCGGTCAATGGTTAAAATTAGCCACTCCAGCATGCACCGCCGATACAGGACTTTAAAGTTCGCGATTACGCCGGCATCCAATGGCTGCAGGCCTGCCGTAGTATTCGGAGGCAGAAACATCAATTCAACAGATGTTAGCTTCGGGCTAACGCTGCGTGCGCTACAGTTGTCAAGTAGCAACATTACTTTTCTTCCTTGGCTTTCAATTATACTGTCGAACTCGAGCAGCCATTCTTCGAACAGGTCGTGGGTCATCCATGCCTTCTTATTGCTGCAATAGCGGACCGGGATGTGCCGATTTTTCTTCAACTCGGAGGCTTTTCTTTCGAGGAACCCGTATGGGTTTCCTTTGTAGCAGTTGCTACGAACGGGTGGATGTCCGTTTTTCCCTTTATTCTTAAAGCACGTTGGCTTCTTTGATCGCCCGATCATGAAAGGCTTGAGACGATGGCTCCCGTCCATGCTAACGCACAGCAACACGGTCACCCTAAGTTTTGAGTGCTTCCCGCCGGGGCATCGATCTCCTTTAAGAGCGTGAGTCTTCGACGGCAACATTTGAAAAAACTGAGCAGTTTCGTTGCAATTATATATGTCCTTCTCCACGTAGCGCTCCTGCACGCCGGGCAGCTTTGTCTGCAGCCACTGCTGCTTTGCCTGTGTCCAAAGACGCCACTTCCCCCCCCACGTTTTTGTAAACGATTCCGTGCCGCTCTTTAAAGCGCTGAATCCAGCCTCCCAAGGCTCAAAATTTAGGCGTCCTAGAAGAAAATCGAAGTTTTTCGCTTTGGTGGCAAGTATTGGCCCACTAATAGGCACATTATGTGCGCGGGTTGTGATGAACCACTGGTAAAGCGCCTCTTCAGCCTCGGCATACAAAGGGTCTCTAATCCTTTTCCGCTGATCGGCATGACCGTTGATAGCTCCTGCCTTCACAATCGCGGTGCTCCCGGTTTTCAAGATGGTTGATATCGTCGACTAGGCGAGCTCATACTTCTTCACGAGGGCGCTCACCTCGAAGCCGCGTCTAGAGTCCTGCAAAATATCCATCTTCGTGTCAAGCGACACAGCTTTACGCTTTGTCGGCACCATCTTCGAACTGGGCCACTGGGTTGTACCGTTGGTTGCACGCTGCTTCGGTGGCGTCAGCCTGCTATCGCTAGACAGAGAGACTGAGTGCGGGACGGGTGTCACCGCGCCGCTTTGCTTCTCGCTTTTTTTTTTTCTTTCTCTCTCTTTCGGAGCGACTGTGGCCGACGTGCATGAAGCAGCCAGCGCCATCTTGTGGCGCGCTGTGCCTACTCAGGTACTCTCCGGTGTGCGGGCAGGGCGGGACGCGCTGCGCGGTAATGGCGGCAGATACGAATTTACGGAAGTAAACATCGGCTCATCTCAACATCGTTCGTTTCAGGGAACTAAGCAACGCAAATGTTACGATTATTTGGCATGGAAAACGCCGTCCAGACAGCAAAATTTTGATGTTATATTCGATATGCGGTGAATAACCTATCGTTATAAATGTTTCTTCCCCATAGACCTATAGCATAAAATGACACTCTCATGTCGACCCATCGTTACAACCAATATATTGTTATATGTGGTATCGTTATAAGTGGACTGCACTGTATTTCAACTGCCCAAGTTTGCAGGTGTACCTAGAAAAAGACTCTGTGCACTGCATTGGTACTGTGCGGACAAACCGGGTCCCTGGAGTGAGCCTGCCTAGCGAGCAGGAAATGAAAAAGAAAGGAAGAGGATATTTTGAAGAGGGTTGCAGTTTGGGTGGAATTGAGCTGTCATGTACAAGGTGGCAAGATACCCGAGCAGTGACTTTGCTCTCCTCCTTTGTTGGAACACAGCCTGCTACAAGTGCATCAAGGTATAATGGTCAAAAAAAAAAGAGCGGAGTGAGATACCATGCCCTGCAGTGATCACCATCCACAACAAGCACATGGGAGGCGTCAACCTTTTGAACTCCCTCATCTCCATTTACCGTCCCTACCTGAGGTCGAAAATATATTATTTTCGTGTTTTTCTGCACATCCTTGACTTGACAGCTGTAAATGCTTGGTTGCTTTACAAGAGAAACGTCATGAAAAAACGTGGTCAGTACAGTGAAAGGCTACTTCCACTGGCTGCGTTCAAGATGGACCTGGCTGCATCACCCTGCAAGGCTGGGAAGACGGCACTGAAAAAGCGAGGAAGGCCTAGCAATGAGTCAGTAGAACAAGCCTCTGATGAGAAGAAAAAAAGGGGACCATCAGCTCCAACTCCAACCCAGGGTGTCAGGCTAGATCAGGTATTTCTCATCTATGGAGCTTTGTCTCAGTGCTCATTATTTTCATTTCTTTCCTCAGGTTGGTCATTGGGTTCTTTGGAGCAAGAAGCGGCAGCGCTGTAAGCTTCTTGGCCGCACAGGAATCTGCATGAGCTACTGCGTTGAGTGTGGAGTGCATCTCTGTTCCACAAACAAGAGCAATTGCTTTTTTGTGTACCACACTACAAAATGAGTCCACCGTTTCTCGTTACTTACTGATTACTGCTCAAGGTATAGAACCAAGCTTTGTCAGCAAGCAAGTGATATAGCTTTCTATTGTACGATGTGTTCCCCCTTGCTGATTGATGTAAACAAATGTTGCAGTTTTAAACACAATAAGCCGGGCTTTCTTCAACTTTTTCTTTATGTGCACATTGTTGCAAATATGCAATGTACTTTTTTTCTGCCAATACAAACTGTAAAAGTCCACTGAAGATATTTTTTTTGTTAGTACAGCTATTGTTATGGTTCCCTGCAACGACATCAATAATTTTATGGCAAAAGAAAGAATTGTGCAGTAAAGTGACTGTTTTATTTTTCATGAAAGCATATACGTGCTGTAAAAACAGGTTCGTTAAAAAATAAAAGTGAAACAAACCGACCAACGTGTGGAGCAACGGCAATACCGATGCGTTCAAGAAAGTAAATGAGCCGAATTGGAAATCAGGATGTCTGCAAAAAATAAATAAATAAATAAATAAAAAAAAGAAAAGAAGAAGTCAGATTTTAGGGTTCAATTATTATCTGTGAATTCGTAAGCTCCATTGAACACCAGCTTAGAGGGCATGTTTGAATAGGTTTCCTCTTTTGTAGCTAGGCAGTACTGTGTCCGTTTTATCGCATCTTCGGTGGCTTTCTTGATGACAGACGCTGGAATTCTACAGCAGACATCCGTTATCCTTGCCTTAAACTAATCCGACATCAGCCTCGATCATGTAAGCATGATATCTCACATAATCCAAACGAAAGAAATCGAGTGGAGAAAGGTCAAGTGACCTAGCTGGCCAACTTACAAGCCCGTGCCTTCCAATCTATTGCGCATGAAAAGCTGCATCCAGCCAGTTTCGTGCTCGGCTGCTGCTGTGTGCCGGTGCCCCACCTTGCTGATATACCACAGAAGTGGAAAACGTGACAGCGGGACTCCGCTGAGAAACTCAACCATCAGTCCTTCAAGGATTTCGTTCACGTAACGCTGTCCAGTCAGTATGTGATCGAAGGAGATGGGACCAATTATAGCACCGGCGTAAATTCTGAACCCCACATTGAACGACCACTGGAACTGGTGCCGATTGCGCTTTACGCAATGTAGATTGGAGTTCCTCCAATAGTGCACATTATGCAAATTTACCTAGGCAATTCCATCCCTAGTAAATGTTATAAATTATTAGAAATGTTTTTTTTTTTTTTTTTCAGGAGCCGTTAGCATTTCTTACTGGAAAGAGAAGCACTACTGAGACACACAACATTCACGTGCATTTCACACACCATTGACAAAAGACTCTGCCGAAGGGGTCACTGAAGTCTATAGGTCTTTTCATGGTCAAAAAAGCACACAAAGTAATTTGGAGCGTGGTGAACATACAGCAACATATTCATTCTCTAGATGCAGGCTATCCATAGCTTTAGAAATAATTTTTAATTGGCTACCTCCATCTCTTTCAAAAATATAATAAACTTTGTCCTGTGTGTATATTTAAGTATACTGTGAATGTGTATTGTGCATGTGTATTTAAAACAATGTTAAAGTGAGAAAATACGGATGAGGCAGCCGCTGCTAGTGCTTCTAATGGGCGTGTCCTCCTATAATCAGGATTTGCCAAAATAAAGCGAAAGTATGTATTAAAAGCCGTGCACGTCCGCGCCAACAATGATGCAGTAAGTTAGCCCTAATAAAATTTCAAGTAAAAGGGTCAAGGCAAGTGATAAGAAACCTCAAGTGATGTGGATGACAAAGCTCTGGTAATGGCACTTTAGGTGTGTGTGTGTGTTGGGGGGGGGGGGGGGGGGGGGCTTGGGAACCAGAGCCGCCCTGTAGTCAGCGCCTATGGTTACATCTGTAAATGAACAATGCTCATAAAGAAAAGTTTTGCCTTGTTGCTTGGATCATTGAATGATGACTGCAGGCCCAAAATTATGCTGTGCATCCTTTCATCCAAGTTTGGATCTGCATTGGGGAACAAAAGAAAATTTTAAGCCTGCATGCGACACAAAATAATTAGGCAGCATAGGCATATGAACTCCAGACGGCGAATGACCTGAGACAGCATAACTGCAGGTATGTTTTGTCAGCACGTCTGCTTCCCTACACCAGTAAAATTTAGTTGAAAAATTCTCTTTTTGACGCTCGAAGAGGCACTACCCACCATACATTAAACCATTAAGCCCTCCAGAAGCACCCGTTAGTTGCTACCCTAATAGAACCTAGGCCAAAATTTTGGGCTGTTCTGATGTAAAAGGATGTGCAACCTAAGAAAACGTGAAATAAACAGTCTATAGAACTACTCACTTGTTATGCGCACAGGTGGGCTAAGCTTTTATGGTTTTAGGGGAATGCAAAAGAACACAATGAGAACATCCTTATCTTGGAGATATTAAATGAAGAGCTGCTGACAACTAATGCTAAATTAACACAATAATATTATAACTACTTTCTATCAACGTAACCAATGCATAACTAAAGCAAGAGAACAAAAACTTTATCTCAGAAATTTATTTTTTTTAACACTAAACAGGCAACACATACTAATTCAGAAACTTTTTAACATGATCATGCACCAAGAAAACAACATAGTAACTATACAAGTGATACTCCCCCACACTGTGATGTTAGCTTGTTTAAAGGCTGAAATCAATCAAAGAATTAACATGCCACTCTGTGCATTTCATAAGTCCTGCCAATGCCATTACCTGCACCTTGTCAACTTATTATGAAACTTTCTGCCACGCCGCACAAAGTCAGAGTACCAAAGCTACACAACATAGAAGTAATACACGTCAAGGTTGTTTTCAAGCAACACTAATGGGTCATCTCTCAAAAATGTATGATGCATTATTGCCTCCAATATCTTAAAGAAAGAAATATTGACTGAACTTCGAAAAACTTTAGTTCAAAATATTTGTCAAACTTTTCTTTTATTCCTCCCCAATGTGAATCATAGATGAACATTGCAAGTCTTGCAGTAAACTCTTGTTTTCTACTGTGTTTCACTGTCGTAACATTTCTTGCAGTCTCGGTACGTCTCTATGTTAGCTGGCTAGTGCTGAATGGCTTCAGTTGAAGGAGGAGCACGAACTAGCGGTGCATCCTCAAGTCCCTGATTGATTTCCATCCTCGTCGCTCTCACAATCTGAATCTGATGAAAAGGCAGCATCCTCCGGCTCACTGCTGCTCAAGCTATTGATAAAATCAGCCGCAGACACAAGAGAAATTGCGAGACCTGCGATGTCTAGGAGTGCGCACGCCCCCTTCCGAAGGCGGCCATTATCGCTTTCAGTTGACCCATGTGCACATCTTTGGAGCCTGTTCGAAAATCACCGCCCAAGTGGTAAAAAAAAAACTAACTCCATAAGAAACGAAATTTTAGTTCTCTGGCTATACATCAGATGGTGCAGTGTGCCCGTGAATGGTGTAGAAGGTCTTAAAAACTATATTTGTAGCAGTTGTAAGCATTGTAACAATGCCCAATAAGTGCAGTAGGAAAAGAGTTAAAGCCCAATTTCAGAAGCAGTGCTCAATTTGTGCATTCTAAACAATGAGAGCCACATGCAATCAATTCATCTAGCCCCACTATTCCATAGCATGGACTACAACTACCAAAGGCAAGAGAGAAAATTAATTCCAAAATGCTATAGAATAACATTGTTACTGTAAATCCAATTGCAGCTAATTTCCATGTTACAGAAAAATGCAGCAGGCCCATCATATACTTACTTTTGGTTTTGCTAAACTGAATAAGAAGTCCTGAAAGATGAAGATTAGCTAACAAATAAAACACACACTCCAGCTCAACCGTACAAGCAATTGGTTAAATAATAAGAAAACCTGGTACAATTGACATCCAATAATTCAACCTCTGCAGGACATGAAAAATTGGTTAAACAGTATTCAAAGCAGAGTGTTTAACAACTATGGTACCTTTTGGGACTTTAAAACATGATCACATTAAATGAAAAGGCTGAATCGACTGAAGCTGAAATAATGGATGCCAACCGCTATAATAATAGATGTACTGTCAGCCAAAAAAGTAAACGGACCACGGCTTAGGTGGCCAGAGCGGCTGCGGGGCCACACCGGGGCGCTGCTATCTCGCTCTGCGCGCCGACAACGAGAGTGCCCCGGATGACGCCAGACTTCGCCCGCACTCTCACATGGGGCCTCATCATGCTTGATAAATTTCTAGTGCACCGTTCGGTTGCTTTGCTGCTGACGGTCGCGACGAAGGGGACCGTGCATCACTTGTATAGTCATGCACATGGTGCTGTCGTGCGGTAGTGGGCGGCAGCAGGGCATCAAATCTCGGCACTGAGAAGGAACGAAGACCCATTCTGATTGTTGTTTTACTTATATTAACCTTATTTTTCATATTAATGCATGTCGCCGGCGTCTACCACTGCTCCATTTTAGGCAACATCGCGCAAGTACCTGCAATGGCGGCTACGATGACGTGCACTTTTTCATGCCGGCGCAGTAAGTTAGAAAGTGGGAAGCGCAGCATGGACGTCCAAAGCTATAGCGGCGGCGCTCTCGATGCCAAGGTGAGTAAGCCAAGTCATCGCGGTCGACAACAACTTTCCACCGCACTGAGGACCCCTTGAAGCCAAGGAATGCTTCCGTGAATAAACTTTCATGACTGACTAGTTATTCCGATTCGTCTTCCCAATGATCTCTTCCTGGCCATATTTTTGTAAAGTTTCATAACAGCCTACGCATTGTAGTACCTAATTAAAGCAGTTTTCAGAGGCGTCGCTGATATAAATATAAAACCCACTGCTGGATACAATGACGGAAAAGTAATCTCAACAGAAAAGCCGTGCCCGCAGTAAACTGTGGCGCTTATCGCGCCAGCTTGAGAAAGCGTGCGTCACCATAGCCGCTGTTGCGGCTACTTGCGCGATGTTGCCTAAAATCGAGCAGTGGTAGACATGCACCAATATGAAAGATAAGGTGAATACAGGCAAAACAACAATCAGAAGGGGTGTCCGTTCCTTCTCAGTGCTGCGGTTTGATGTCCAGCTGCCGTCCGCTACTGTGGGATAGCGCCATGCGCTTGACTACCGGCAATGCACGGTCCCCTTCGTCACAACCGTCAGCACCAAAGCAACCAAACGGCGCACTAGAAATTTATCAAGCGTGATGAGGCCCCGCGTGAGAGTGAGGGAAAAGCCTGGTGTCACTCGGGGCACTCTCGCCGTCAGCGTGAGGAGCGAGATAGCAGCGCCCTGATGTGGCCCCGCAGCCGCTCCGGCCACCTAAACTGTGGTCCGTTTACTTTTTTGGCAGACAGTACGTAGACACAACCATTAGCTAAGAAACAGCAAGTAAAAAGAGCCAGTCTGAGCAGGTTGATGCTTGAACATTGAACACGTAACTTGAACATTGTCTTCTTTTGTTGGTCACACACAGTGGGATTTGGCGATGGTTTCAGCATTTCTAATAATTTTTGCATGTTTAATATTTTAAATTGTTCAGGAAATCAAGACCCCAGTGCCAATGGCATCACAATGATGCAACAGCAGCTTACAGCAACAGATATAATGTGTGAACAATGTCATATCCTATGCACCTGATTATTGGCTAAATGCACAGATTGTGACTAGTTTTTCTCATTGATTCGATCAGGTTTAAGTATTTGTTCTTGTAGAGTGCATGAAAAGAAATGCTTCATAGAACTGGTTACTACAATAAAATGCAGGTGTGGCAACTGCCCCTTTACTCATTGTGCTTTTCCTGCACATTATAGTTTGATCTGTTTGTTAACTTTGCAGAGGGCTTGAGCTGCTCAAAGGCAACATTTTTTAGAATGTAGGCAGTTGGAAACTTACTAAAGCAGGTGACCCCCATCTCCCAAAATGCATCACCGGAATAGGGAAATAATCTCCCTTTGATTATTGGGCTTTCATCAGGCTTTTGGCACTGGCTGCAATGTAATTGCTTTTTTGCAGTAGTAGCTGTGAAAACTCTGAAATCATTAGGAATGGAAACTTAACGTTAATTATTCGAGATATTTCCAGTTCTTAAAAGAAGGAACATATTGAAGAACATGACAAAGACAACAGGATAGGAACGTTAACAATGTGAGAGATCGGGCTCTCAAACTGTTCAAGAATAGTTTGAATAGCTGGGTCTAAAATTTTATCAAGGATCTGTAGGACCAGAAATTTAAAAATGACAGATCCAAAAATTTTCAAAATTGGAAAATTGTTACCTAACTGTGCCATGGGTTAAATGATGTAACTCATTCCAGCTGCATAGACCAAATACCACTTTACATCTTAAGTGTTGTTACACCAATTTGAAGAATAAGCTGCACCACCTCAAAAAAGAATGTTGACCAGTCATTTCAGAGGTGCGTACAGGGGAACATGAAAAAAAAAAAATGTTGCCACTAGTCCAATATTGGCATTGGTTACCTTTGAGCAAATTTGTGCTCAAATGCAGTAGGCAGTATTGCAGTGGACAGTATTGCAACATTCTATATGAGCATGAGTGACATAATGAGGGTCAAAGTAAATTGCTAAAATAACCCCAAAACAAATGATTTTGACAAATTTTCACACTTAAAAATAATTTTCTGGATGCTGTGTACCAAGAACCAACGAAGACTGGAACCACCTCACTGCCTCCACCACTACTCTGTGTCCTGTCAAGTACTTAAAGGGGCCCTGAACCACTTTTTATCGAAGTCGGGAAATGCATTTGAAGTTATATTAGACTATTTCAGAAATACTTTGCCATAAAAAGTACTACTTCAATGCGTTTAGCAGATGCGGAATCATTGGCAATCAAACACCCTCTTCCCAGTGCTTCCGCTCCTTCTTCATTGACTTGCACTGTGAAAGCTACGGCAGAATGGAG
The DNA here is from genome assembly GCF_023375885.2 of Dermacentor andersoni. NCBI lineage: Eukaryota > Metazoa > Arthropoda > Arachnida > Ixodida > Ixodidae > Dermacentor > Dermacentor andersoni. The sequence goes on from NC_092814.1 coordinate 153,263,791, forward strand.
TGTGCCTATAATGCTCCACCTACTGAATGTCATTGTGGCGTGCAGTTCAAATTTGACTTTGGATGTTCATACAGGCTCTTTCCGATTTTGGCACCTACAATGCACCAAACATAAGCCAAACGTGCAAACGCCATTGTCCTCAGCAAGCCGCAGTGCACTCAGCCAATGAACTCGTCATGGCACCCTGCGGCGGCCACCGTATCTACACTATGTAGCAGACCGCAACTACGTGCAACTGCAGCACTTGCTTTGTGCACAGAAGGGCTAGGGTGCATGCTGTGCTCCTGTCTGGCTGTGCTACGTGGTGTGGACTGGCTTTGTCCTGCACCAGCTTGATCAATGGATAGTAGCTACATCATAATTGCGCATTTTGAAGCACTATCAATAGCTCAATCATTACAAAGCAAAGTCTGCCAAGGCATCTAACCAGGAGCGGCCAGAAGTGAGCACATGCTGGAAAGCGTGCGTGTGGTCTGACCTTAAGTTTCACGTGGTTCAAGGCTGGTTGGGTGTTCAAAACTAGTCGAAAATAGCGAGACCCAATGGCTACGACACTGATAAGTAGGGTGGCCAAAGTTCCTATGCAAGTGGCCGCGGCCAAGTGCGAGCAGATGATAGTTGGCTTCTTCCGGAAGAACGTAATTATTACAGAAATTCAAAAGCAGATTTTTGCTTACTTCAGCCTATTTATAAAACTGCATTAATAAACATACACAGTAACAGCAGAAGGAAGTGCACTGATCCAAACACCCTTCTTCATTGATGTCAGCTATTCGCCAAAAGCAGCCGCATATGGGAATCTGCTATATTACCAAATAAAGCGTCCAGAAAAAGAGTGAGGAGCAGGCTTCTGTTGAAAATAGAGCATTTAAGAGAAAGGTGACATTGTGGGCCGCTTGCGAGATCCACGCGCCGCACATGAACACAAAATTAGGCGGAGATGTTCACAGCAGCATATGCTATCCACGGACTGTGTTTTTTCACCAAGCCCGAGGGGTGGTTCAGGGCCCCTTTAATGACAGCAAATTCATATATATTTGTCCTTGCACTTCCTCTGTGAAGCTTTCCGCTGACTGAAAGTATGAAAACAAAAACATGCATACACACACGCGCACACATGCACACAAACAGTTACCTTGTTCTGTGGATCCTGCACAATTGATTATGTGTTTCAGCACTGTCAGAGCTCCGATTCTTGTTTTATCATTGCTGTTCTCTGCTTTCATCAGGAGGAAGGACGTCAGTTTGTCAGGAAACATTGTAGCTTGAGGAAAGAGCATACATACCAGAAAAGTTAGCAAAAATAGTAATTAGAAACAATAATAGTTAGAAAGTATTAACACTGTTCCACTACCGAAGTGGCCATGTATGAAATCCAAGTGAATCGAACAGCAAAGACTAGTTAACATATAGTGCAGCTTTGGGTAAAGTGGGGATTCTCTTAACCAAGAGTATAACAGCTCTTCATGAAACAATGCACAAAGAACAATGGTATATAAGGGATCTTGAAATTTCAACCAATGTGCTGACCACTTGATGCAGTAAACTTAGCATGCTTCCAAGCCTAAAACTACTACTGGCGTGCAGACAAGCAAAGGCAATAATTAGAAAATGGACAAAAAGAAAGAATTAAACAAAAAGGATGTGGAACTTCTCATGTCCATATCAAAATCAAATAGACAATGTAAAGAGACAAATGGTGGCAGGACTGTAAAACTATCATTAAGCCACAACAGACATGGCAACCAACAGCAATGAAGTCAGCACACTGAAGGCAAGCCGTAAGTTTTATCTGTCCTAATAACAACAAAAAGCTAACCACAACAATGCATAAATGAATCCGCATGTGCATCGAGATAAAAGTGCAATAGCAACTTGGCTGAGCACTAGGGCTGGGCTTCAATCAGACTTTTGGATTTAGAGACATGAACTAACATTATCTTTGAGCATAAGCTTCGAACAATAAACAAACAATGCTTTGTGAATGGACAGCTGCCTTAATTATTAGTATGTCAGTGACACCTAGTTTTAGTGGACATATATCAAGCATATCAAATGTGTGCAGATGCTATCAAAAGTCCAGCAGCAGTGAGAGTATTCCCTTCAGCACTTTTTCTACTGGATGGAAGTACACTAGGCATGTGCAGCTTTGTTCTAACTCCTGGGAGACACGCAAACAGGTGCCACATTAGTCATAAGATTGTACATAGTTAAGTCTCTGGTTCTCTTCGTTGCTGGTGAGCAAGCAAAGCAGGAACATCAGTGCTGACACATTTCGTTTTTTTCTCATGTGACCTCAACCCAACTCATCACAATAAAGAATGTATTAATCACGATTGAACTCTTAATCAATTACTTGGAAGGTTAATCAATCAATTGCCCAGCCCTACTGAGCACCGTCTTACCATCATGTCACTGCACATGAAAGAATGTGGAACAGGCTTTTTTGTAAGGCACTAAAATGTGCTAGCTCCGAGACATTTCCTGGTCGCCCAGCTGTAGCTATAACATTATTCTGGTGCAGTGATGTCTTGGTGTAACTGCCCTTCTGCGTAGCTAAAGTCTTCCATTTCCCCTCCCCCCCCCCCCTTCATCTGCAAGATGACAACTCTGAGCAGCAGGGAGCTCCAGTGACAGTACTGTGACGCGTCAGTGGTGGTGGCATAAATGTTCATAAAAATATTGGCCTCAGGGCCTGGCTTTGCCTTCATCTCCTATATCGCAATATCTAGGCCAGACTTGATGATGTAGTTGAGGAGCAAGTTCTGAAGAAGGTCCTATGCCCATGCTCAGATGCTGACCAGGGCACATGGCGAGATGTGTCGTCAAGGAAGGTGCATTCTTGAAACATCTGTTCCAGAGCACTTTCGAGTAGGTGCACAGCATTGACAGCGTTTCTGGTGCCACAGAATATCGTACACGCAAGCTTTTCTGCCAGTCATTCAGCCTCTCAGGGCACCTTGACACAGCCTTTCCACAATGTAACACGTGAGCCATTGGGTGTAAGGCGTATGATAGCTGGGCAGCTGCCCTCATTAGACTAAACCAGTCCTATACAGCCACCTTGAAAAAGCACAATGCACAGTACCTTCAACTGGCCGCATTCTCTGAACAGCTGTCCTGCAAGTGACTGTTGTAGGTTCACAAAGTCAGGTGAATTATGCAACCAGTTGCTAGCAATTCACATGTGCATTGTTTTCTTCACAGAGTTGGTTCTAAGCCAATCTTCTGAACATGGTCATCTATGGTAATTATGACTTAGTCAAGACAGTTCTGTTCTCTTTCGCTTAAGTTGCTCTAAGGTGTCACATTGTCAGCAAATATAGTACCTATATCCTAATCCCTCAATTAAATTATGCTTCCATGCCAATGGCATAAGACCAATCTTTAATAATGTTGGCAAAATCACGGATCCTTGTGGGATGCGGGATGCCTGTTATTAGGAAGCAAGTAGGTCTTGCTCTCTTCTGTCTTAATGTCTTGACTGCAAATAGCCAGCCACTAAGGAAGCACTGGACAAAGCGCAACATTCTTGTTGGGCTGACCCTTGTATCAGAAATCAGGAATCATGGTATACAGAATCAAATGCATTACAGATGTCTATCACCATGTTTAAAGCACATAAATGTAAAAAAAAAAAAAAATCTTATTACAATGAGACTGCAAACAAAACTCGCAGGGTGCCCCGAGCCATGAATAAATATTGGAAAGCTGTACCTAAAACAGTAAAACAGCGTAGGCTTTCGTTGTGGTTTCGAACACTTGCAGGTTCCGTGTAGTCCGGCGGGTTGCAAACCTGCGCATGTACATAAAAACATTCTTTCCCTTTCTGCGCTTTATAGCAGCTCTTGTGTCATTAACACGAGTCTTACATTGCACAACAAAATACACATATTGAAGGCCCACTTCTAAACATAAGGTAACTGCCTGGCATTTTTCTTTAGGTTATACTGACCCATTTAAGAAGAGCAACTAAAACTTTATATTTTCAGAAATATTTCTGTCACATGTTCTCCTAGGCATACAGTCATAAGCCAGAATGGCAAGCCTATTTTTTTCTGTAAATTATTTCAAAGACTGGGGAGTGCGCTCCCGATCTATGACCTCAAACAATTTCAATTGGCCACCTTGTGCTTGCAGCTGCCACTACTTGAATGCGATATCAGCATGAGAGCAGCACAACGCTGACGGACTCACCTTGTGGCACTGTCTAAAAACAAAAGATACAGAACTGTTACTGTCATGACTTGGCATTACTTGGTGTTAGACTTATCTGCAGGTGCAAATGATTTGGCAGCAATGTGACCACCATAAAAAAATTTATGTTGTATTTTCCTTGCAAAGAGCTATGAGGAAAAACAAGGTTTAGAGATTAATCTGTTTCAGTCAAACACATAATTTTAAGACATCCCCACAAGCACTCCGACTTCTGGCCCAAACATCTATTAAAATATATGTTCGGGTCCTATTAAAATTGAACTACAGTAAGACTTCGTAACAGGCATGGCAAGCTCAAGTTTCCACCCACGATACCAGCCCCAATTGCTCCCCTGTGGACAGATTTGAACACAGACGGGCATGTCCTATCTCATAGGAGCTATTGTATGCCTATTAGCGTTGGCACACGTGGTCCTGGTGTTTATGTTTTCATGATGGGAAATGCGACCTTGTCATCCTGTAAGCCTGGTACTCAGTATTACTGTGTCGTTCACTGCCACAACAGCGTCGACTACATTAAACACAGAGACCCGCCCTTAAAATGCTACAACCTTCCAGGCAATTGGCAAATAATAGACAAGCACAGAACCATCTACACAGTCAAATTAGACACCTTCCTTTCTTAATGTAAAGCATTCTTTGCAGGCACTTTGGGTATGTCCGTATATCTATCTAGCCTGCTATGCTGCAGGACCACGGGTGCCTACGAACTTGAGCCGCTAGGTGTATGCCCATGTTCTTGTTGCCGACATGGTCATGTCATCATTGTCATTCAAGCTCAGTCATCCGACTCTCACCTCTGATTCTCGCGTCCTACTGCGCCAAGCCAGAAGCGTAAGAAGACCCGGGCATGTCTGTGGCAGAACACTAGGTGGTGACTGCCCCAGTATGAACAGCAATTCAATAGAAAGTTTCCCATCCCGTGCAAGCCAACCAGCTCCTGATGCTCACAAACAAACTTTTGGAAGACCGCAGCTTCGTTGAGAAGTGCATCAACTCGGACATTGCATTCTTCAGAGGTTTACTTGAGCAGCTCGAGGATGGCGTACTACTGGGTGCAGAGGAAGGGGAAAATGTTCGCAATAATCGAGCAGCTAGGCAAGCCAGCATTCTTTCTGACCCTCAGCATGTCCGAGCTCCACAATGAGCGCTTGCTCGCAGTCACTGAGAGAGTCAAGAAGCAGGTCGAGATGCACTACCACGGGGTTGATGCCATAGCCAGCTACCTGCAAAATGCTTTGCTTATCTTCGATTCCCACATCTTTTCATCCTAGTTGCACAGTAAATTGAGTGGCCCTGCCAGCACAGCGAGAAAGATTTGCAAGCTTTGTGGCACCCCGTTCACTCAATGCTGGTTCCTTTCTGGATTAAGTGTGCTGCAGGATAAGCTGATAAAATATAATCAGTTGTGGTTATACAAGCAGCGCAGTCTTTTTTTCTAAACGCTGTAAGTGCAATAGCATATACTGAAAGTAAAGTCAACAAGATCATGGGTATTTTCTGTGATCTGTATCCACAGTCTGCGATTCTGTGAGGTTGCATCTCGTATGAATGACAGCAGTAGTAGTAATTAATAAAAGGAAAATGAGACAACCACCCTATCGAAGCAATTGCTACAAAGGAAACTCATATGGGTTCCTCAAAAGAAAAGCCTTGCAGTTGACGAAAAATTCGTCGTGGTCTGGGATGAATTTTTCTTCAACTGCGAGGCTTTTCTTTCGAGGAACCCGTATGGGTTTCCTTTGTAGCAATTGCTACGATTGGGTGGATGCCTCACTTTCCATTTATTAAAGGGACACTAAAGGCAAATAAGAAGTCAACGTGGACTGTTTAAATACCATTCCAGAAACCTCGCAATGCTTGTTTTGGGCCAAGAAAGGACTTAGTTTACAAGAAAATTGCATCTGAAGGGTCCAAATACCTTTTTCGAAATTCAGATCTCCCGCCACCCAACCGGAGGAGTGGTGACATTGCATACGCCATCACCACCCTCTGCTGCCATTGGTGAGTAAAACGGCGCCCAACAGACGGCGGCACCTAGCCAAGACAGAGTGGTGGATTCGCCGCTGCAGCTGCTTTTTGGTCAAGTGGCGTAGACAGTTTGGGCATCCCGCGGCATAATATGGAAGTTTAATTGTCTGCTACTTGCAGTTTGTGCAAGTTTCGCGAGCCAGCAAAACCAGCGCGGCACTACGCGATCAGGAAAGTACTGAAACTCGAAAGCGTGGGCGGCGCAGAGTCTAGCGAAAACGAAACATTTCGACCGCCCACATCGTTGTCAAGGGTAATTTCAATTAGTTCTTTTTTTTAAAAATGATACAGAACTGAACAAGAAGCATTTTATTTCATCTTCTAATACAATACAATGATGTTTTTTGCAACGAGTGGTTGAGTACTAGTGACAGAATTTAACTGAGGAGTGCTTTTGTCATCGGGCAAGTGCTTGAATGTTCCACGGGAGTCTCTAAACATGTCCTGCATTTACCTCAGTTTCTCGATTACTAAGGCTCTGTTCGTGATATTATTGATGCCTTAGAGATTCCCAAGCACTAATCTATCACTTTAGCTTGACCTAATATTTGCCTTTAGTGTCCCTTTAATTACTTCGCTCCACCTATCAGGTTTCCACAGAACTATTACATCAAGCAGTAATAGTACTATAAACAATTGGCAATTGTGTGCTGTTTCTGATTAAACACTTAGTTTGATCTTTTGTCATGTCTTTACAAGCTTCTTCAGTACACCACTCATGAAAACATTTACAAAAGTACAGACAATAGTATATATATACCAGTTTGGTTTTGGTTTGAGTTCAACACACTCCAATTTCATTCTGGTTCAATTCCAGCTCAGAAAAATACAAATTTTATAATGGTTCGCAAACCGGTTTGCAGCTCTGAACTCGTTTGAGAACTGGTTTGGCACAGTAAACTTTATCTTGTCCTATGATGGCAACACGCTACACAGTGCTACTGACTTTTCCACATGGCGCATGCACAGGCTATGTGCAGAGGTGGAAGGAATAGGCTTCTTGGCCTATGGCTGCAGTAGAAATTTATAGAGGCATTCAAATAGTGAAATTATCTAATGAAATCGAATAACGAATACTCACAATTTAAAAAAAAAAGTGAAATAAGTTTTGTGAAGTCTGTTAGGCAACGAAGAGCTTGTCTGCATTATTTGATACATGTGCACCAGATGTGGTACAATATGATCACATCTGATGCTTGATGACAATAAATGTAATGAAAAAAAAAATGGCAGGCCTGCCCAAAACATGCAGCACAGTTACAGCATAAGCTGCCTCCTCATAGCTTGTCGTAAACTGTTTGAGTATTCCTACTAAGTAATGATCATGGAAGTAAATGGTGTAATGTGTACACATATATCGTAATAAAGTGACATAATACAGCGAGCTGTGGCTTGTGCTGGTATCTGCACAGCGGTCTGTTGAGCTCAACGTTGCCTGGCTGCAGCGGCGCGTGTAGCTCTATGCTTCGCTTCTTTTCTGGCAGTCTGCACTTTGTGAAGATGCACCTTTATGTACACTGAAAAGTCATGGCACTATGCGCAGCGCTGTCGAGACTATGAAAGTGCCCACGCTAGCCGGGTCGTGCAGTCAGTGCACACAGTTGACATTGCACGACACCTGGTGCTACTATATGCAACTGCAACTAGTGCACGCAACTACGCAGCTGCACACATGACACCTCGCGCAATAGGGCGCCTCTAAAGGGCCTCCTGTTGAAGCTGCTCACAAGCACTCCCTTAGCTGAGTGGTAAGATACTCGACTCATGCATGGTGTACCTGTGTTAAATTCCAGCTAGAACTTGGGAACTTTCATTCTTACAATAGACAATAGCTGCTATGGAAACTGGCAGACATCGCCACCAAAAACGGCTTTGTAGTGAGCCCATAACAGCTTACGCTAAGGGGAAGGGCACATCCCAGATGCATTTAGTAGAGTGTAATGGTCATTGAAAGAACTAAAGACGATATGACAGTACTGCACATCGTTTTGAAGGAGTCCAAACATGTTGAGATGGGTGGAATGACAAGTTGCTTTGTGTAAATTGAGACACCGGGTTCATAGGCTGCCTAAGACAAGACATGCATACTCGACGGCTGGCAACTATTGTACATAAGTGACCTCTTCCGAGTGTTTGCTTGTGAACTTAGTGTTTGCTTAGTGTTTGCTTATGACGGTGCGATCATTTGCGGAACAACTGCGGTCCTGCTAAACCAGAATCCTTCAGACGAGTCTTCATTTGCGTCAGACTTATTCCCAGTAGACTGCAGAAACTGTATTTGTCCCTTATAGTATTCAAATAAAACTATAATAAACAGCCTTGAGGATGCAGCCTAGATACAGGCATTGAGATGTGAACAGGCCGTGCAATTGCATAGTGGATTTTTCTTTGTACATTTATTGTATGTTTTTCTTTGTCAGAGTCTATAGTAATAGTAGCAAGCTAACTTATAACAGCCAAATTGGAAAGCTTCAAAAGATATGGTTATTCCGAAGAGCCCCTGAAACAATGTTTCGGACATAGGACAGAACTGGCTTGGCCGATTTCAGAAGTGCAAGCGTCTCTGCCTAGTTCTATACCAATTCTCACACATGATGCAACTTGCAAGTTGTAACAATTTGTTAGTGGGATGTGCCAACTGAAAAAGTATACGTTTCGAAGAATCACTTATCTATTGAGCACCTTATATGGTTAAACCATTTAGTGCCGAACCAGTAACCATTATCTTTTTCTGCTCAGGTTCAGTTCGGGTTTAGGCACATTCTAAGACTATCGGTTCGAGTTCGGGTTCAGTTCCAGCTGAAATTTCAATTTAGGTACAGTTTTTGGTTCAATTCGAACAACTGATTAGAATACAAAATTCAAAAAATTTTGAAGTTAAGCATTTCTTGCTTATATCCACGAACAATAATAAATGTGAAGCTACATCGGCTTTCTGCAGTTTAATCGTGGCAATGCATGCCGAGATGCTATTACCACACTTGACACTGTGATGTTGCGAGAAGTGTCGTATGTGTAGCCATAGAAAGTGCTGGCAATACAGTAGAACCTCGTTGTTACATTCCCGTTATGTATGTTTTCCCGGCGCCAACATTCACAATTGAGAACACAAAAAAATTACCCAATAGAGTTACACTTGTTTTTTACCGGTTCATATGTTCCTGGAAAACAAGATTTTTCGGCACCGACGCTCAGTACGTCACCAAACTGCAATCGTACATGTTTTCCGGCCGCTAGATCCCACGTGAGCAAGAAAAGGCACGAGGCACACATGATCAAGAACACTATGTAGCTGCCCGTCTCTGGTGAAAACGATGGTGCGCACAGTTCCCTATTCCAGTACCAGCAAATCTCTGCACTTGTCTTCGCACCCAGCATTCACAGCTATTGCAGCCAAACCTACTGCGATAAGTATCTTCGCCTATCTGTTTTACAGCGCGTAGTGCATAGTGCCATTGGTAGCGTACTGCACGCTTTTAGTAGACGATAATCCAAACATGCCGCTGTTCCCTGCTGCAGGCAACGCAATATGTGGGCATCATGTTTTGCTTCGACGGCATCTTGCGTCACCCACCAGCTCGTTTTTGTCGCCCTCTTGAAACACCATGCAATAGGAAAACAACAAAACGTGTCACGGGCTGCGCCGCCTCGTGCCTCAACAATCCCCATGACGCTTCGCATTACATAGATGTCAACAATAGTTAAGTCAGTCAAATTCTTTTTAGTTAGTTCGGATCGTACATTTTCTCAGTTAGTACGTTTTCTCTCATGTTTTTTTTCCAAAGCATATGAATGAGGTTCTACTGTACATATGATAGCAACCTCACAAGTTTTGACAAGTCATTTTATTTTTGAACAGCCTTTAAGGTTTATTATATGTTTTAGTACCAGAAAAAGATTACAGTGACATGCTAAGTTAGTGAAGAAGAGAGTGTGGCTTTTGTGAATTATTTTGATATGCTGTTCTTTCTTGACACAGAATTAACAGACGTGCATTTGTACTGTGGACATCTGCATGTGGTAACCCAGTTTGAAACTTAAAGTGAATCCAACAGTCTGAATTATGGAAATGAGTTTGCACAAGGCTTACCCTACAAGTGACAGTCAGGAAAGGGCATGACGGTTTTCCACTTCGCAATGCACAAAGGCATTACTGCAGGGTTCAGTGACTCTGTGATACGGCACAAAGAAGGCTCCAGAATCACACTGCCAACAAACACGGGTTTATTAACCCAAGATACAACACAGTGGGACAGTCCTGGCACTTACGAGCAAAGGCTCACTGAAGACCGATTGAGTATGCAAGACCGCTGCACTAGGGCTAACCGGGTAGCTGTCCAAGAAGCACGAGAACGAGAAGCCGCAAGAGCAAAGGTCCCATGTAACCAACTCATTGCAGGCCTGTGAGAATCTGCTGCAGTAATGAAGTGCTCAGCGGAAGAGAGCTTGGGTGGAGAGTGTGTCCGGGGCCACCACTTGGGGGGCCAAACAGGGTGCATTCCGGTAACGTATGCTCACATGGTCACTCAATGCCAGGAAGGAGAAGCACGATTTAGGCAGAAAATTTGCTCCGGCGCACTAGCAGTGTCCGCCATGTTGCCACTGAAGCAGCGGTTCCCCAAGATCAAGCTAAGTACCACATGCGAGCTGAGGAATGAGGCACGGGAAGGCACCTCAATCCCCATATTCCCCCCTTCTAAGAACCGAGGCCAGCCTGCAAAGGAGGTTGATTAAAGCCAACTAGCAAGATAGGACAGATTACAACAGAATGACAGACAGACAAGCAAAAGACTGGTGGCCTGGCAGGTACAACCAGGGAAAGCTGGCCTCGTGGTCAGCAAGACTGGTGGCATGGTAGAACCAGGTGCAGGGAGAAAACTGGACAACGCAGAGGTAAGGACAAGAAAGCCACCCGGCATAGCTTGCCAAGAAAGGTGCCCGCCCGGCAGATTGCCCAAGAAGGAGCGTTTGCCAGGCTAAGGCATAGGCAACACATAAGAGGGTATACTAGGCCACAAGGGCCTGTCACCACTTTGATGTGTTCCTTAATGCCATGGTGGGATTTCTGCATTTGGATGGTAGGAAATGAAGTCCAGCTACTTGCTAGTGAGAGAAAGCCAAATACGCAAGTTATAAGGCAGGTCAGCACGAGAGGGTATACAGTCATACGTTTTTGAAAAAAACGCAGGAAAGAGCGTACTAATCAGGAAAACGTACGATGTGAAGCAACTAAAGAATATGACAGGCTAACTGTAGTTGACATCTACGTAATGCGAGGTGTTGCACGAATTGCTGCAGCATGAGACACTGACGCGTATCAGACTGGTGGGGCTACAGCGGCCTGAGATACATTTGTTGTTTTCCTATTGCGCAGTGTTTTAGGATGGCGACAGAAAAATGAAACGAAATCGAGCTGATGGGTGACGTTGGATGCCTCCGGAGCAAAAAATGATGCTCACGTTGTGCTGCCTGCAGCAGAAACTGCAGTGCATTTGTGTTATCGCCTACTACAAGCATGCAGTACACTTCTAACTGCACTACGCCCCATGCGCTGTAAAAGAGATACATAGAGTTCGTATATTAACTCTAGAGGAAAAGCTGGGTGAGAAAAGCAGGAACCACAAAGATGCCACCATGTTGCTACGACTTACTTTCGTAACGCTAGAAATATTCAAAATATTATGCAAAGACAAGCCCCAATACGTAGCACATACATATGAAGAACATGTAAAGTTCATTCCATATATTTTTCAGAAAGACCGGACGGCTATTTAGAAAATTTTGATGTAAAATTTAATGCATGACAGGATGCGTTTGCAAGTGCCGGAACTAGACGGCACACCATACTGAGAGAGGCTCGGGATCGTGTTGATTGCACGTATGATGTCGTCATCTGCCCCTGTGCACCTGCACAGAGTAGCAACAAGGCAGCGCCCTTGTGGTTGCCATTTCAATGCATGGGCACCATGCAGATATTTTCCTCTAGTGTTGTTTATATTAATTCTATGAACAGATAGGTGAAGATGCTTATCGCAATAGGGTTGGCCACGATAGCTGTGAATGCGGTGTGCGACAACCCGGAAGGAGATTTGCTGGTACGTGCATGCCGGTGTTTCCATGTGAGACAAACGGCTACTGTTCTCGATTGCACATGCCTTGCGCTTTTTCTTGTTTGCGTGAGATCTAGCGGCCGAAGAACATGTGATCACAGTCTGCAGCAGGGAACAGCGCTGCGTTTCGGTTATCACCTATTAAAGGCATGCAGTACACTTCCGACGGCACCACGTGCTGTGAAAAAAAGAGGTAAAGATGCTTATCGCAATATGGTTGGCAGCAACCGCTGTGAATGCGATGTGCAACGATCCAGGAGGAGATCTGCCAGTACTGGAATAAGAAACTGTACTATGAAGGGTGCTGACAGATGCTAGCCGCGTCTACACAAGTGATTCGGAGCCGGCGTGACCAAACGAATCCCAACACCATTATTGGACTACACCATATATATATAGAAAGCATGGCGCATAGCGCCCCTACATGTCTCCCCCAAAATATGCACACAAGAAAAAATAAACACTTCACCAGCCAAGTCTTCTCGGAGTCTTGACTCGAGACCCAAACCTGGTGATGCTCACTCCGCTATCACTTGGAGACTCGTGGTGTTGCTGTTGCTGTGGCGTCTTACTGTGGTCCACTCTTCGTACTCCTCGCAGTTTTCACTCTGATCTGGCTCTTTGAGCTAGCTCACTGTTGGGTCTGAATAGGGCACTAGATGCACCATATTATGCACAAGCACGGCTTGGAGGCTGGGTTGAGAACACATGCCATAACCTCGATGTCTCAAAGCCATACCGTATCTCCCAGCTGCAGCGGAGGAAGGACGGTTGCGGCATGACGGCGATCGAAGTCTTTCTTCTGCCACATTCTCACCTCTTTGTCTTGGCACTTGACATCATCTGGCGCAGGCCACTTCGGTGCAGGTGATCTAGCGTCTTGAGAAGCCTGGTTCGCAGGCTGCGGCCCAACAGTTGCTGCGCAGGGCTGAAACCTGCGAGGCCTGCAGTGTCTCTGTACAACAGAAGAGCCAGAAAAAGGATCGCCTGCTATTGGAAACAATTCTTTGATCATGCACACCATCCTTTCAACTTCCCCATTTAACCGCGGGCAGTTAGGACTTGAGATGATGTGTTGAAATGTTGACTGCGAAGGCATGACATACACCAAGTATACGCAGGTGCAGCTCTTCCACTACAATGTAGCTATAAATTGGCCAGTTCCTTTCAAAGGATAATTTCCTGGACCAGTGAGATGAATTCAGGTTTTTCAAGTCGCAACAGTACTTCCGAAAAAAGCGCTCGGAACGACAGCAACTTCCACTCCTGAGTCATCTTTCAACTTGAGTGGGACTCCATTCGCAAGGACTCAAACAAACTTACCGTTTGCCTCATGACTGGTCTTGACAGCATGCATCTCGATGGCATGTGACTGTTGGCTTTGCAAGCATTGCTTAGCTAAGCAAACTGCTTCGAAGTGTCCTTTCTTTGTGCAAAACTTGCAAACAGCTTTCTTGGCAGGGCAAAATTCCCACTGATGCTCTTCTCGTCTGCAGAAGTGACACAATCTGTGCACGCCAGCGAGGAGCATTTCTCTTGATGCCGATGCTTGATTACTTGACTGCCTTCTTGCTGGCCTGTGTTTCACTGCATCGATGGTGACTGGCCAAGATATCTGGTTTTCTCGTTCACGTTTTTCTCATTCAGCATCTCAGTGCAGGCATGCATGCAGGAGCGCTTTATCAAGTGACAAGTCAGAAGTGCAGCAGAGTTGTTCCAATAACCTGCTGTCCAACAACTAACGATAAATTGGTCTCGAACGAGCCTGTCCTCGACGGACGCTGAGATGTAGTATCTTTTTACCATGTTTTGCAACACGAAATAAAAAGCATCAACACTTTCGTCTCTATGCTATGTCCACTTGTGAAAATGGTAACTTTCGTTAACTTCGTTTAGCGGGTGCACAAAATGTGAGGTGAACTTGCTTTTCACAACGCTATATGACTGAACTTCTTCGACCGACAAGTTGAAAGGCGCCAGGACTCGTCAAGCTTAAAAAGAAAAATTTAATTATGGGGTTTTACGTGCCAAAACCACTTTCTGATTATGAGGCACGCCGTAGTGGAGGACTCCGGAAATTTCGACCACCTGGGGTTCTTTAACGTGCACCTAAATCTAAGTACACGGGTGTTTTCGCATTTCGCCCCCATCGAAATGCGGCCGCTGTGCTCATCAAGCTTGAACACCCGTGCAATAAAGAAGCATTCGTACTTGAACCTCGCCAGTAGCTCAATGCAATCCTGTAGCATAGGCATAGTTTTCGAACTGTTCAATCCAGGTAGACCATGCACTTGGGTCGGTGAAGTCGAAGCTCAGTGGCCCTTGGAGTCCAGGTACCCCGACAAGCACAGTGTCTGGCTTGTTTGCCATTGCAGAGAGCAAACGGCGGCCACTTCTGACACCATGTACGATGAAGGGTGCTGAGAGCCGCTAGCTGCATCTATACAAGTGACTCAGAACCGTCTTGACCGAATGAATCCCCACACCCTTATTGTACTACACCATATATATATAGAAAGCATGGCACGCAGTGTCCTCTACAGAAACTGAGTGTGTGCCGGTGTTTGCACGTGAGACAGGTGGGCGAGTACTTTGGTGAAGCTGCCGTAGTGGGCGGCTATGCTTTCAATTGTGCGTGCCTCACACATTTTCTTGTTTACATGGTATCTAGTGGCCGGAAAATGCATAATACAATCGCAGTTTTGCCGATGTACTGAACGTTGCTGCCGAAAGATCGTGTTTTCTTGGAACATATGAACTAGTAAAAGAAATGCATAACTGTATTGGGTCATTCTTTTGTTCTTGGTAACGAACGTTGGCGCCAGGAAATCGTACGTAACAGGATCGTATCGACAAGGTTCTGGTGTATTAGGCGAAAAGGGTCTGTCACATCTTCAAGGTGCACCCCTGCACAATAGCTGCATTTGCCCGCTCACCAGCATGGTAGGGAATGAAGTCCGCTGATCAGCTAGTAGAAGAAAGGCTGCCTAGGTGCGTTTTCACAGGTTGTACCAGTGGCGTGGCCCGAGGCCAGCTGAGTAAATATTTGTCTGCAGTTAGTTGACCACCTACGGTTTGCCTACGATTTGCCTATGGTTCACTGACATGGTAGTGTGTCCAGGCCACGAAAAAAAAAAAAAAAGGCATACTGCTATGCCACTTAATTGTTATTTTTCATGCTGGCACGTACGTGTTTTGCTTAAACAGAATTATTTACCGATGTTACTCAGGAGCACCTGAAACTTGATTTTCCCTGATGTACCATACATGGTGGCCCCACACTGTGCGCCACATGTAACCGATACAAGAGTCTCATTCCAAGAAAGAGTGAGTGCCGTGGAGCCATTTGAATCATGAACTGCATTATCACACTGGCTATCACATGAAACTACATGTTGCAACATGTATGCACTCAAGGTTATCATAATGGTGCTAACAACCTCAATGCAAACTCCCTAAAGTTCACCGCAGAACTTTACTGCAAATGTTGTACAAGCAACCAGTTCGCATTCTCTTCACACTAAGAACAAACCCAGGGTGCCTACCAAATTGATATTTCCAAATTCCCTGAGTTTTCCAGGTTTTCCGTGAGTGCCTTTGCAATATTCCCTGAGTGATGAAGAAATATGTGTTCTGTCAAGACGAGCTGAAACCATATCGCCCAATGCTGTCACTCTCTGGTAAGCATATCAAATATTAAAAAAAAACTACTTATTGCAATTTGAATGCTAAGGAGTAGTGTTTATGTTATTCAAAAAGAAAATAGAAGGGAGGGGTTAGTAAAATACACAGCAAATAAAATATCTTCGAAAAAATTGCAAATCGAGTCGGACATCCTCAAATACGAATAAAAAGGATTGCATACAGAAGCAAATATTTTTGAATATGAGCTACTATCAACTGATGGCAAGCTCAGTGGTATGAGGCCCAAACTTTGTCACAATTCGGATTCTCTCTCAACAGCTCGTAAGCCAACCTCAACTGTCCTGACATACTCTCAGCCCGCGAACGACGCCTCAGTGTTGTGTTTCACTGCTTTAAAGAGTTTATTTTGGTTTGGGTGAGGGACATCTGCATCTCGGCATCAGCTAACACTTGTTTTTTGAGTTCAAGCTCCTTAAAAACGGTGGCAGCACGCTTCCTTTCCCATTTATTCCACAATGTGTAGGTCCTTTCTGTTATTGTCCTCCTTCCGCCACTCATTCGCCCCACGGATCATTTGAAGCATCTTCTTGGTCAGTTGCACAGTCCACATCCGATTTTTCGAACTCCTTAAGGGCCGCGAAAACGTCCGAGATATCGGCCAGTTGGAAAAAATAAATGCATGTCACTTACTGCCCATAAGGGCTCAAACCGCCACAGGCACATTCGAAAACACTCTGAAGGCCTGCCGGTACATGTATTAGGCATATCAGTGCTCATACTGTGACAGGAAATAGCAGGTGCACACGTGTATAATTAAGGAATACATACTGAGTCCCGTGGCAATAGCCCCTTCCCACGCTTATGCTTCACTGCAATACTTTTGTGTATGCTTCACCAAGTAACATTTCTGTACGAAGGTGAAGCTGACTTTCGGGAACCAGCATTATGCAACGCATTGTGCTTTCTAAGCTTCTAAGCCAATCGCAAGGACCACAAAGGCGGAGTTCGTGCCATTGCTGACAGCAGAGAATTCTTTCAATAAAAAACACGGCACCCAACGGCAAGAAGCTTCATAGCGAACATCGAAGCAGCTAGGTCTAGCGTTGCCGCAGTGGTGGCTACGGCTGCCAGCGGATCTGCGTGCGAGAGCGCCGGTTCGAGACGGCAAGGTAATCAAAATGGCAGCGGTGGTGGCTTTGATTAATGCCGTTTCGGACCTGTGGTCACAGCAAAATGTCCGGAAAATCGGACGGCAAAGAGTTGTTGCGTCCGAAATTTCAGACGTTCTGATACATTGACTCTATGGGGTACATGGTGGTGCCGCGAAGCCGTCCAAATTATCGGGAATCCGGAAAGTCGGTCGTTGACTGTACACTGGCAACTCCTCCAGCTGACGACAGGATGTCAAAGAAAATTCTTTACAATTCCTGTCTGTTACTCGAGCCAGCATTACCACGGCTTTCAACCCTTTCAATAAAATTACAGCTAATTTTCCCTGATAGAGGCACAAATTCCCTGAGTTTTCACTGAGTTTTTCCAGACTACTCAAAATCCCTGATAACTCCTGGTTTTCCCGGTTGGTAGACACCCTGGTAAGTAAAAAGTGTGATCGTGTCAGCATCTAAGCAGTATGGCTCCAATGTGGCACACTGGACACTCAACTGCACTCAGGACAATGAGAGGCCAGCAAGCAAGTTTGTGCCAGTACCTAAGCAGAGTGGCTCTGGTGTGATGTGGGGAACAGTTCCCTGTGCTTGAGGCAAGGAAAGGCCCAGGAACGAACTGGCAGAGTGGGGTAGCTCCAACATGACACGTGGCACAATGAACCACGCTCAAGACAACGGAAGACCAGCAACCGTATTCACGCTGGAATCTAAGCAGGGTGGCTCCAATGCAGCCTGTGGAGCACTCAGCTGCACTCGGGACAAAATGTGGTCAGCGAGTAGGCATAATATGTCGGAGGAACTAGCTGGCACCTGGTCTACACGCATCTCAAACCGCTGAGAAAACTTGTAACTGCCATGGCTAGGACTAGGGTAGACATCCAAATGGTCGAAATCAGTAAAGGGCGCTCCCGATGGCTGAAAGAGGGTTACCAAGGTGAACGTACTTCGTGCTGTCGGTGTTGCTTACGTCGAAGAATAAGTCTGTACAGTAAAACCTCGTTCAACCATACCCGCTTAAACAGTAGTTTCGTTTTAAAAGTAGTAAAGTCAAATCCCTGACTCAGTGGCCATTGAACATAATGTGTTTTGTATCTGCATAAACCGTACCAGCTTATTGTGTACGTATCGGTTAACAAGTAGTGTTTCAACTTTTCGTCACGCAAACACAGCGGTGCGTCGTCTCCATCGGGCGGCCTGGCAGAACAACAAGCCTCAGAGATCGGAACAACGGCCTCCAAGCGCCCTGTGTGTTCGTGCGTGAAGCCAAAGCAACATCAACATTATAACATCATTTCGCCGGTGTGCCAGAGAGCGTTGTGGCGTCGTGCATGTGAGGACTCGCGTCACGCCGAAGCTCGGATAAAAAAAGATGCCGGATGCTCAGCATAGAAGAAAAATTAGACATCGTTCATGCTATGAAACGTGACACGAAGTTGGCGCTGGCACGCGACAGGGATCTGCTGTTGACTATGGTGTGTGGCATTTGGAATGCGAAGAAGTTGCTCGGCAGCGCTGCTGCGACTGCGAAGGGATGTCGGCTGTGAGGTTCGACTTTTCGCCATCGTTGCCTCTGTTGCCGAAGTGTCGGCTAGCGACAGTGATGAGGACGACACAGAAGGCGACAGCACAGGCGATACAGGCCCGACAGTGGCAGAAGCTGTGCGCTACGTCAGCCTCATGAATGCAATCGTCGCGACGAGAACAGCACCCTGCAATGAAAAGGCGCCCCGTGACTTCTGCTGCGCTACCGCGCCTGCACGGAGAATATGTAACGCCAACAAAGAATCTGCCATGTGAGTGTTTGCCGAGAAGAGGGGGCTGGCTGAAAAGCTGGCTCGCAGCTTCAGTAAGTTTGAGGCCGCTGTCGTCGCTGCTAGGCTGCCGCGACATCAAACGAAAATAACACTTTTGTGGCACGAAGTGAATCAATACTGCAAGTTTTTTACCCTTTCATCGCACTCTCTCTGAGTTGCGTTTTTGACAGGTAAGTGGTCGATCTCATGCTATTTCGGTTAAACAGTATTACCGTTTAGTACACACTTTTTCCAAGCTCTGGCCAACTACGGTTTAACGAGGTTTCACTGTAGCAAAGAAGTCAAGCAGGAACGAGAACTTTGAGGGGGCCTGCTCTGATGCCATGCCAAAACCAAGTTGGGCGTCAGTTGTGGGGAGTTGCACCACAATGCAACACTCATAGCACTTACGGGCAAAGGCTCACCGCAAGACCAATTAAGCATGTGTGCACGCTGTACTAGGGCTAAGTAGTGGTCAACTAAGCGCGAGAATGAGAAGTCACGAGGGCAAAGGTCCCATGTAACCAACTCGTTGCAGGCCGGTGAGCATTTGCCACAGCGATGAAGGACTCAGCAAAAGAGAGCTCAGCGGGAGAGAAAACCTGGGGGCTGCTACTCATGCGGCCAATAAGGACACATTCCAGTGACATATGCTCATACGGTGACTTGACACCGGAAAGAAGAAGCATGGTTTGCGCAGGAAATTAGCACCGCTGCATTAGGCGTGTCTGCCATGTTGCCGCTGGGGCATCTGTTCCCTGAGATCCAGCTAAGCACCACGTGCGAGCTGAGGAATGAGGCATGGGAAGGCACCTCGGTCTCCACAAAATTCATGCAAAACACTTGGGGCTCACCGATATATTGGCTGCCGTTAGAGCAAGGGCTAAAAATACCAATAGGTCAGCAGTTGTATTCATCCTGCATTGTGGCTCGATGTTGAGGCAAACATTCTTGTTTACTTTTGTAAGTCGATCTGTGCTCATTGACGTAATATGTCGCTCCTTTAGTGGGCTTCTTTTGTGCGCTTCTTTTGTAGTGTTTGTAGCAACTGTGTGAATTCTGTTTATGTAGCACCTGCCTATTTCGTATACTGCTTCTAATCTGATGCAATGTGGTGCGTTGTAATGAGAGTGATAAATTGGTAGTTTCTCATTCGCATGCATACGAGGTCGTGTAATTCTGTCCAGCCGACCATATAATTTTTTTCTTTTTTGTTTATCTTTCTGTCATGGTGAGAAACAAAAATTTGAATGTTTACAGTGCTTTTGTACTGGTCCACTAAACATACATTAAACGGACATTAGGCTTTTTCCAGCTTTGGGTATATCTACGAGGACAGATATATATGAGCTGGCGCACCTTAGCAACTTTTGTGGGCGACTTGAAAAAAAAAAGACACTTACTCTTCCCACAAACAAGTCAAGTACATGAAATTACACCTTTCCAGAAACAATGTGATTTCTGTTAAGCAGTAGGCCCTGCGAGATGCAGATGCCCCTGCAGTGCCTCATAAGCCGCCATATTACAGGACATGTACTTCCATATTTTCAAACCATCCTCGACTCAGTTCTTCTTCCAGTTCTTCCTCCACTCCACTGAGTTGAGCACAGCGCCACCTCTTGACTGAAGATGACATTACGATTGTCAAGGATGTTTTGGTTTGCCGATGAAGTGAAGTGACCACTTCTGTCAAGGGGTGGTGCTGCCATGCAACTGCTCGAGTAGGGGTGCAGTGCTGAGTAGAAGGATGTGTTCTAGAACAGGTGGGTTAGACTTCTATGGAAACTTCATTAACATGTTGCACAGGCACAGGTATACATAACTTGGTAGAGCTACCTGGCTGAGGTTGCTGACTCAGTCAAGTGAGTGGGATGGGAAAAAAATAGGATATAAGCACAAATCTGATAAATGCAGATGCTAAGAAAGGTGCATCAGTGGCACACCAACTATTTTGCAACTCCACGAAAGCAAAGAAAACGACCCACAAGCAATCCCAATTTGGTAATGACTAGCCTTTGGTTTACTACACTGAAAAAAATAATAATAAACGTGGCCAGCTTATGCGCAATCAACTTTTATAAGTTCGTAAGTGTTATTCTACAGCATGAATTATAAGCATTTGTGCATTCAAAGCCACCAGTGCTGGCACAACAGCTCATGGTGCATGAAGGTGGCAAAAAGATTGCATGAATGCTGTGAATAGCTTCCAGAAGAATTGCAAATGCCTCTTCATCCAAAAAGTGAGACTCTGAAGCCATATAACAAGTAGCACACCAAGTATTGCAGCCTCTGTCTCGAACTCTTGCTTCACTAGAAATTTGGGTTGCGATTCTGCAAGGTGAAAGGCCTGTTTCTATTTTTTTTTTTCCCAAGTGCCTCATGAATTTCACTCTAGTAAGATTCAGCTTTATACGCAGGCCATACAATAAAAGGCAAGGACAGCAGGTACCTGTACAAAAAGTGAGTTGTTCAAAACATCCAGGTGTTGTTCAAGTCCAAGGCATTTGTACTCGGTGGCAGCTTCCAAAACCAGACACAACCCCTAGACAAAAGTAAAGGTCAAAAAGCAAGTAAAAATATAATGTCAATTACATGGTGATAACTAAGAATTCAAGACACATAAAATATGTTTCAAAGCAAAACTATTAAAGTCCTGCTTGGTCTTTTATTCATCTTCTGTGGAAAAGTACTACAGCCGCACTTCGTTATATACAATATTTTCTTTGAGCAGACACACAGATATAGGCAAAAAAATACTGCAATCCGGTCTACGCCTAAGAAACACAAGCAGGGTGCTTCTGATGGGCCAGCAAAGAGTCTCCTGCAGGTTTTGATGCCCCATCGGCCCCTTGCCATGCCGATAGGTGGCACGAAAACCTCTATAAATTACATATGCGCACTCTGCACCGTCGTGGCCGCAACTCTGTAAAATCAGTACATTTGCTTGCCTACTATCGTCAACCAAGGAAAGCTGCCAGCACTAAAAGACTTTTTGGAGCCAGAGAGGACCACACGTGGATCCATACGCCACTACTATGGCCGTCAGTCTAGCCCGTGCATCTGATTTGACACTCTATCACCAATAAGGTCTAAAAGTGTACAGATGCCATATTGTAACGCCGCATCGGAGGAGCGTGGAGCATCTGAAATTTCAGTTATTGCCATTACATAGTGGTGCTATGGGTGGTGGTGCCATAGGGAAGCCCAAATAATCACGCAGGTTTGAAAAATGAGGCTCTAAGAAATTGGTCAGCAACTATATTTTACATTTTTGTTACCAGAATATATATTCGAGGCACGTGCAAATGAAAATTTCCTTCGCTATAACTGATATCATGTCGGATCCCTCATTTCCGATTTCGCTGTAGCAGGAGAATACTCCATTAAATCAGTGCATGACCAACCAAATTTTAGATTTATTTCTTTATGTTTGTGTTCGTTATATCCCGGTTTGACTGTATTAGAATATTTAGAGGCTTGTGCAAATATTTACTTGAGTATTATGCTATTCGACATACTCTTCGGTTCGAATTTCAGTATGAAGAAAAAAAAAATTAAATTATGGTGTTTTACGTGCCAAAACCACCTTTGATTATGAGGCACGGCGTAGTGGAGGACTCCGGAAATTTCGACCCCCTGGGGTTCTTTAACGTGCACCTAAATCTAAGTACACGGGTGTTTTCGCATTTCGCCCCCATCGAAATGCGGCCGCCGTGGCCGGGATTCGATCCCGCGACCTCGTGCTCAGCAGCCCAACACCATAGCCACTGAGCAACCACGGCGGGTTTCAGTATGAAGAATTTTCATATTCAAAATGACCGAATATAAATTGGAAACCAAGTAGTTAAACCTCGATATAAGGAAGTCAGTAAAATTGGCACTTCGTTATATTAAAATCTAGCTTTACTGAAAATCAACTTTTTGTGCAAATAAGTACAGTCGCCGAAACATTTTTCTTCCACAAAATGGTCCGATCTGAGTGGTGCATTCGCAAGCAGCCGCATGCAATTCAACCATTTAATCATCTGCATCCACAGAAGCACCAATTTACTGCCTCAGTATTCCTTCAAGGCAGCAGTGAAATTTCATTATACTGAAATTGTGTATAAACACACTTCGTTATGTTGAAATCCATAACATATGGTGTTCTATGTACAAAAAGTTACAAAAAGTTACATAATTCATTATATTGAGAATTTCTTAATATTGAAGTAAGTTATATCGAGGTTACCTTTACAACCATCAGTTTCAGTGAGCAAGTTGCACTGTCATACGGCTTACAGCAAAGACAAGTCAAAGGCGAAAAATTTGTTCACAGTCTCCAATTAACTTTTTTTAGCCTGTTCGATTACTCCATGGAAGAAGGAAAGCTCAGGAGAGGCCCTGGCCAGCCCGATTGCATTAGAGAAAGTGTGGCAGAAGTCCAAGTGTGTTTTTTCACAAAGGAGTACTAGGATTGGTGGTCCAAACAGCAACATTGTCATAGCAACTGCACCTCAGTCCCCTAGTCAGGCTAGCGAACGCAGGCAATGTTGATGACCATTGTGCAGTAGTTGGCATATCTGTGCATGCACCATGCATGGAGCTATCACGTGCAACACTGGCAGTGTCACACTGATGCATAGATCCTGTGCCCTGCAATCTCTGTAACGTAAGCTCAGTTACACGGTCTTTCAATGCGGCAGAGGTGAGGCAAACAGGCCCTTGGGAAAGGGTAGAATGAGGAGGAGGAAGACGGCTCGAACCAATTTATAATACCGACTGAAGTTTCTGACGCCACGCAATGCCTCACTTAATTTTTCAGATATGATCTACGCACGCGATGTCAGAAAAATGGCAGCCATTAAGAAAGTTTGTGCCTTTCAGGATTTCCTCAGTCCTCTCACTTTCATTGGTAAGGTGGTTTCATGGCTTTCTGAGATACACGTTTATCGGCACCAAACCATAACTCTCATCACGAACATCTGGCAAAGCAGCACTGGTTAGGCATAACAGCTGAGGCAGTAACACAGCCTTCTATATACAGTTGCAGATGGATTTTTTTAGACTCCAGAAATTTGGACTTGATGGATATTCTGGACTTAATAAATCACTGTTAGGGCTCCCTTAGGGCTAATGCATTTGTGCAACTGATTTTTTTTATATATTTAGGACCCGAAGTTCGATTTTCCAGATTCAATCACCCATTCTGAGCAACACAAGCTGATCTTGGAGGCCGCCATGTTAGATATTCTGTTGGCTTGGCATCCAGTGGCCCACTTTATAGCCTCCGAGATTGGGAGGCGCACATGATCAATAGAGAGCGCGCGCTATCTTCTGGTCTCGGAGGCAGTGTCCGCTCTTACTTGTCTGACAACACGCTTCTAGAGACAGTTTTTTTTTTTTTTTTCAGCCAGCACTATCGTCATAGCAGTTTTTTTTTTTTTAGTTTTGGTCGCCATTCTGCATGTGGTGTGTCCACAGTGCAAGTGTGTCCCGGAGACGTCGCATCTTTGTGTTCGTCCGGCTTCGCATTTGTATGCTCAGCACTACCTACTGTGCCTCCGCGAGAGCCAAGTGGTGCAAAGGAACATGGCTCGCTCCTGGCGACTGTATACGGAGACGACGTCACTCTTGCGCAAGTCCAAGCAAATCTGATCGCCTACAAGTGTGTAATATGAGGCAGGGCATCATTAGAGAATTTTTTAAGCTGCTCTAAGCTTTATATAAATTTTATTTTTTTTGGCTGAATGAATTTTTCAGACTCTTCAATTTTTCAAACTATTTGTCGGTTCCCATGAGGTTTGGAAAATCGGTCAAAGACTGTACTATAGAAGGCTATGGCAGTAGAACTGTGACAAAAATTTCCTGTTGGTGGGCAGCAAACCTTCACGAGAAGTTGGCCGCTCATTGAGTAGCTTATAAATGATTGGGCCAGAGACTAGATTAATTACAGAAAGCATGCCTATTAATTACAGAAAGCATGCCTACCAAGTTTGTCAGTACTTACTGGACGGAATGAGTTAAACTCGCATGCAGGCACAAAGCTCAGAGCTGTATGTGTGCAAAAAAGCCTAAATTTGCAGAGGGGCACAGTCAAGGTTCCACTTCGCGGCATTACAACGATGCTGAAAAGGGGAACCCGAACTGTCCCACCACCTTCACCATTAGGAAATTTCAAGTAGACTTAACCACAACACTCAGCAAAAGCCTACAAACACATTTGCTGTACTTTGGTGTAAAAAATTTTGAATAACTTGCATTATTACATAAAAATATCTTAACAGCACTTCAAATACAAACCGACTCCAGAGATGAAAATGATTCCATCTTTGCAAGTAAACAATCCTTCGCGCGCGCGTGCGTGCGTGCATTCGCGCGCGTGTGTGTGTGTGCGTGTGCGTGCGTGTGTGTGTGTGTGTGTGTGTGTGTGTGTGCAAAATTTAACAACACTGTAGCTGGTATCAGCAGTAACGATTCGACAGCACTTAGGTCAGAAAATAGGATGTTCAGTACCTTCAGTTTTGTTTCATTCCCAACACTATTCTGCATCTAACTGCAAGTCTCCCTTAAAAACACGATCTAAAGAATAAAATGCAGCATAGTAGCTCCTAAGAAATGGCGCCCAGCCGGTTCTGATCACCTGCAATTTCAAAACTAGGAGCTCATCCGCTACCATTTTTTTCTTCGAGAGTTTGTGATATATTTGCTTATCAGCAGGACACCAGTGGACTCTGCATACCTCAGCAAAGCGTTTTAGTTGACCGGAAGAAGAAACTACCATGGCATGCCGGCATTTTGTAAAGGTATTGCTGTAATGGCTGCAGCATCGGCCACAAGCACACGCCGAGAGCTGTGAAGTTAAGGACCCCTGAAATGGTTTGGACAAATTTTGCAGACACGTAGGGTACAGCTAAAGTTTATCATTCACACCACAACTTGTGTAAAGCGTCTCATATTAAGAGAGCTACGGACGATTCCAAGTTACCCTCCTCCATAGCCATGCATTTTCTCCTCAACTCGTTCGCCGAGTGATCGAGGCTAAGCTCCGCCTTCA
The DNA here is from genome assembly GCF_023375885.2 of Dermacentor andersoni. Taxonomy (NCBI): domain Eukaryota; kingdom Metazoa; phylum Arthropoda; class Arachnida; order Ixodida; family Ixodidae; genus Dermacentor; species Dermacentor andersoni. The sequence continues at coordinate 153,289,790 of NC_092814.1, forward strand.
CTGGCTCTACGTCATGATGGCACGTCGTGTCGTCTACTTCCGGTTACTGCTACTGTGTTTGGTTGAGCTCTGTGCCACCAGGTGGCTGCACCGTGCAGATCATTCACGTTTGTGCTTCTGCTCATCCGTGATACGGCAAGGTAAAACAGCCAGGCCCTGTCCTTTCGCTTGCGTTTACCCGAATACCAGACTTGCGAAATGCTATTGTGGTTGTAATCCTCCGGTGTAAAGGAACAGCCGCAAACACGCAAATTCTGGTGCCGATAGGACAGCGACAGTCAGATACACTGCAGCCACTCCGTTCGTCTGCTGCCTTGCAGAGAGACACAATTTCACAGCTTGACATATTGCCAGTCGCTACGCTTGCAGCCTAGAACGCAACAAAGTCGATTCATGGTGCTCACGAAAAGACAGACCGATACTGACCGCGAAGCTCTCGTCAAAACGGAGTACGTTGTAACAGAAGCAGATGACGCTTGCTGTCTGCTGGAAGTGCTTTAAGTGTAGTGAGAAATTGTTCTTGTGCATTCTCCTTCTGTTACTTTCTTTTTATAGAAACAAATGAACTAACATTCCTACTATTACGAACATCATTTGTTCACCATAAAGGTGGAACAATTATCGATGAAGCGCCCTGGGCAGCCAATCGAATAGCTCGCCCTAATGACGTCAATTGGGTGATTTACGTCACATGAGTAGGGGCAGCTGAACTTTCTGCCGAGCAGTGTGCTGCGATTGGCAGCGATGTAATTTTTAAGACCTTATAATAAATTACACACTTTATGCGGAGCACTTAGATGTGTCATTTAATGATCAGAAGGACCTGCTCTAACGACTCAGCACGTTTGCACAAAATCGTCAAAATTGTTTCAGGGTCCCTTTAAGTTGTTTTTTTTTTTTTGTCACTTCTGAAAGAAAAGTTTGAAGCTCAAAAGGTAGCAGGCCATCGCAAACCGTTATCAGCAACAACGTAATCAAATTAAGAAGGGTGCAAGATTGGGCTTGTTGGTAAAACATGCTTTTCAGAACTCTGTTCTCTCTTCTGTCCTCTCTGGTGTCCTTGCACTGTTAATCAAACCTTAAAGAATGCAAACAAAGCATCGATGAACCGTAACTGCTGACTCTTTGCAACTTTACGTGGCACCGGCACGTGGTGCTGCATTCATGCCAACTGAGGCCGTGTGAATATCGATAGCAACACTTGTGCAGGCGTTGGTTCAAATTGGCCCAAATAGTGTACATAATGTAGTGCATGCAAGAGTGCAGCAAGAGTGCCACTGCCACAGCTTCCAAGACTGCACATGGTGCCACCAAGGTACCGCATGGAGAACTCTGCACCAATGTGCCGTCATTGTGGCCTCTGAATTTGGAGGCCATGGCTGCCGTATGCCGAATTGCTTCGCCCTGAAGCATGCTGGAGACGTGCCTTGCAAGCAGTTATCCTAGCTTGGTTCAAAGCAAGGAGACTTTCCTTGTGGCTTTTAAAATCCACATGCAGCGCTTGCTTATCTTGGCGGTCAAATCTTCGTTGCTGTCAGACTGGAGCGGAGAGGTGGGTGGGGAGGGGGTTTGCTGCCATGTGCGCAAGTTCAGTCATGCTTCCATGCTGAACTTCACGTGCATCTTTTCTTTAAAGTGGCCGAATTTGAAGGTACGTTGTAACAGTAAAGTGCCTTTGAAAATGTTCATTACATCTGGACGCTGTTTCAATAGGCAGGGTTGGAAGATCGTAAATGCTGTGAAATGTGGTCATTATAACTCACAGATCATTATATCATTATAAGTGGGTACAACTGTATTTGCTTCGAACTTATTAATTACTACTACTATTTGCTTCGAATTCCCATTGAAATAAAAAACTGATACTTGTACTGGCCTAAATAATTACAGCCACAATGCTCATGTCCTTTGCCTGCATTAACCATGCAGAAATAAACAATCCTACCCAAAGCACTTCAAGGCTTCAGTGAAATCAATACATTAACATGGCCAAGTATAGACTGTTCCAACCACACTTTAAACATTAAATAGTAATTATAACAAAGGACACATACACCCAATATGCTAGCTGATTTCCCTTCAATTTTAGTTTTTTTACTGTTCACAACAAAGATGTTTTGTTAATATTTGAAAAAAGTCAATCAATGTAAAAACAAAAGTTAGAAAAGAGAGGCTGACTGTTCTCTCATCAGAAAAAAAAAAACAAGATGCTTAAAGTTCCATACTGTGCTCCTGACATGCCTACCCACATTGACAATAATAATTTTTTTTTTTAATTATGGGGTTTTACATGCCAAAACCACTTTCTGATTATGAGGCACGCCGTAGTGGAGGACTCCGGAAATTTCGACCACCTGGGGTTCTTTAACGTGCACCTAAATCTAAGTACACGGGTGTTTTTCGCATTTCGCCCCCATCGAAATGCGGCCGCCGTGGCCGGGATTCGATCCCGCGACCTCGTGCTCAGCAGCCCAACACCATAGCCACTGAGCAACCACGGCGGGTCACATTGACAAGTAAAGTCGGGTTTGAGGATACTTGAGGATATTACAAATTCACAAATATGATAATCCTTTGGTCAGGTTTTCTTTTTTTGTTTTGATTGAAACTATACTCAGTTTAATACATCAGGTGCAGCGCCATGGAGGCTAGAAATACTTATTGCAGTGGCTGCATTCATGCTTAGGAATAGTTCACTGTTCTTGGACAGTGTTATTTTTTTTTAAGTATTCTTTATATATGCTCAGTTCTGAATGGAAGAAGATTTAATACTTAGAAACAAGCGAATCAAGTACTTATACATCTGCTAACCCCTTAATTTAGATCAATTAGCTTTTCTATGTTTTTCTTTTCAAGTTTTTTATTTGCAGCCTGTCACAGCAGTCTCGCGTGCACTCTTGTGCGAGCGAGCACTGCTGGTGTACAGCGAAGCTTATATGGAACGCATGCAGTGATAAATTTTGGTGGCTGACCTTCTTGCGTAGCTTCCACAGCCTTGCACCTGATATATAAAGCAGAGTATACATAGTATGTGTTGCTAAAATGACCGTCTCAGATTACAGTCAAATGCCCTTATGACAAAGTGCTTGGGACCTCCCAAATCATTTGTTCTTTGTTGTAAAGGTTGCACACTGCACAGCTTACAACAGAACCGGGACAGAATTATTATTTCGTCATACAGGTCATATTACTGTAGAGGTGCTGAACTATATTAAATATAGGGGTTTCAAGACAAAATTATAACTTTAGCTTACTAAACTTCATTGCAGTGGCAGACTTTTTAGAATTTGTGTGATAATCACCAAGACAATTTCCCATTTCTTTTTCTTGATTTCAACTAAGATCTCATTAACTCGCATTTGTCCCCTCATCCAATCTGCTCTTTAGTAGCTTAGTAGTAAGTGAAAAAACAAACTGGGGTGCAGGGCATAGATATTTGTTATAGTATTTACAACCAGATAAATCTTCAGCCTTTAAGCAATTTAATCTATGCATATACAGATGAGCATGTATAAGATCCACAAAGCAACAAAACTACACACTGTGTATTGGACAGTTTTTGTTTTGTTTTTTCAGATTTCTTCTCAAGCAAGAAGTTCGCCCTATGACGTCAGTCAGGTGCCACATGTTATAACTAGATGAATGCTGTGCTGCCCTTTCACAGGGAACAGGTACGCACACAGCACTAGGAAATTTCTCACTGTGGCACGTTTATAAGGGCCAAGCTCAGCAGCAGACATGCAGCCAGTAGTGTTAGTTTCACTATGTGTACCCTCCTACTGCATCAACACTGCTTCTGCTGGAACTTGCCAATGTAGAGCTTCTAAAGTGTGAACCATGCATTGGTGTGTTATACCCCTGTCAAGCGGGCAAGTTAAGTGCACTTACGGGGAGTGCACTTCGGGACCTTGAGTCACACTTTAGGCAACGCGCTTCTTAACGGGAAAACAGAGTGCACTCGCAGTAAAAATAAAACGGCGACAGACTAAGAGCGCGTTCTTAAAGATGTAAATTAACAAGAGAAAGCTGCTAAAAAGCGATTGTTTTAAGTAGAATTATATATAAACACAAACTTCATCTATTTGTCTCAACAAAAAACGAAGATGTTTTTATTATAAGTGTGTTGCAAGTCAATGCTGACCAAGACGAATGCCTAGCCAATCCAAAACAACACGGCGGCGTGCGGCAGTTGATCCTGCTCATGATCCTGCTAGAACAGAATATGAGCGAGTATATCTGAGCAAAGACGGCGAGTTCGATATTTAGCTACACTGCAAAATGCCACGCACACGGCTCAAAGCACGACTAGCGTGGTCAGCACGCTTTCACACCAAAATAAACACGAACTGAATGAACATGGCGGCGCCACAGTGCCGCATTATTCTGGCGCTCTTAGTTGCGTACATGATAAATTCGTTTCTTTATTGTGCTGTTTCGCTTCTCGCTAAACACAAATTATATTGTTAAAAGCTGTTCAATAACTGAAATGAACTTTTGTGTCCTTTTTCTATGCATTACATTTTGCGTCGTTGAAAGCGTTGGTGGCGAGGCTAGGCACTCCTTCAAACAGTTGGCGGCGAGGCTACGCACTCGGCCAGCAAAGTGCGTTCCGTGAACGTACTCCGACTTGAGTGCACTCATCTGAGAGTACACTCCGCTGCGACGTTAAGATTTGGGAAAGTGCACTTAAAAACCGAGTGCACTCGCCGTAAGTGCACTTAACTTGCCCGCTTGACAGGGGTATTACTGTAACATTGGATGGAACAGCAGAGAAACAGCTGGCCTTCAAAAAAAAAAAAAAAAAAAGCCCAGGATGGATCCATAGTGCCGGCCATGTATCTAGAGACAACATGCTGGTGGGAGGTGGATCAGATGTAGGGTCAACCATGACAGGTCATGAACAATGTGCATAGCGTACTTGCGGAGTATGATGCACATCTACAAAGCAATTGCCATTTTGTTTCCTTCTGAAGTCACTTCGAAGCTATGGCTGTAATCATTATCATATACTACTATAAGAGTGTGTTCCCAGAAAGCATAAGTATTCACTGCACTTAAGATCCTGCTGCAATACAAGTTGGTTGAGCACATAATTGGGTGTTCACTGACCAAGTGAAACTTATGAACAAGGGTTCCACAGGAAACTTGTAAACATAAAATGTCCATTTAGACTTAGTAACAAAATGTTTTGCTCAACATACTTTTATTTGACCAGACGATATTCTGTCCAAATATTGATTACATAATACAAGGTTAATTACTTTACCACAAGAACTTTTTGGAAACATTCTTCAAGCAAGTGCACACTAAATTTTAAGAGGGTAACTAGGCTTCTTTGGCTATGTTTCTTAATATGACCTACTTGGTCAAGTTTAATGCCATGAGATGCTCAAGCAACTAAACTGCTAAAGAAACCTATGGCAAACAAAGTATTACTTATTAAATGGAAGGTTTATCAGTTGCCCAGCCCTAACATCCATAAAATTTTTAACACCTTGTCTGCAATGTTTCGAACCATACCAACACCTTAGGAACTAATACTATGCAACATTCTTTCCACAAAGTACAGTTAAACCTCGATATAACAAACTTCAATATAACGAAATCCTCGTTATAGAGAAGTATTGTACTTTTCATACCCACTTTTCCCTAGAACACCATGTATTTAGAACCTCAATATAACGAAATGTGTTTGTATGCGATTTCAATATAACGAACTTTCACTGCTGCCGCAAATAAACTTCCGGGGACCCAGATGGTAAAATAATCTAATTACAAGCGGCTGTTTGCAAAGCACCTCTCAAATCACACCCTGCGCCACAAGAGCGATCCCCAAAGTGGAGTTGCATCATGTTTCGTATAAAGTCTAAGTGCGATAAGATCCTATCCTGCCCAGTGCACTGCGCCTTTCAGGTGCGAGTGAAAGTGTGCAGGGGTGAGACAAGATCATGGCTTCACGAGTGCCGCCTTCCAGCGCGAGCAAACGAAAAAGGGGGAGAGGAGCAAGCTCGTGGTAAGGCGAACAAGCGTGTCTTAGCCGTGGCTGCACATGGCTGTAAGCGCAGCTGAGTGCATACGCAGCTATGTGCCCCGCTTTAGAGGTAATCTGCCACGGGGGAAAAGATTGGGCGAGATGGTGTGGCATCATGTAAGTTGGCTTTCTGCACCACGTTAATACTGGAGATTGCATAATCTCGAGTTTCGGTGACCCGTTGCAGCAAGAGGAAGGCGAAGCATTCACTAAACGCCGCTGGCGCTTTTTATGATAGCGTCATCCCAGTTGTCCCAGTGTGGGCGACGCTATCAGTTGCAGGAGCGGAGTGCAGACGAAAGCATGGCTGGCTTTGCTTAATTCATACAGCCGATGGGAAGATACCGTCGACGTGGCATTAAACTGTATCATTCGTCGCCGACTCCCAAATTCATCAAAATTAATTGCTTTCTCATTCAAATTTGCTTTTTTCGAACTGCCCGATAATTCGGAATATTCTGCGGCCCCTTTCTCCAATCAGCAACTGTACTTATTTGCATAAAAGGTCAAATTTCAATATAATGAAATTTCTATATAACGAAGCAAATTGCCAATGTTACAGACTTCATTATACTGAGGTTTAACTGTACATTTCACTGGCATGAAACTCTCACCTTACTGACAGGAAAACAATCATGTTGTTTTCGATAGAGCGCAACCAGAGATGGGAGAAGCTTTGGCAGTTGCTCTTCCAGCTTTGACTTGCTCAGAAGCTGTGCCATGTAGCCAAGGGTCACAGCTGACTCAGCTCTAACCTAGAAATAAAGAAAAAAAGAAGAAAACAAGGTCTATCACAATATGGCAAAATTACACAGTCGCTTTTGTCGAAATAAGGATTCCCACACCAGAAACTGTGCACAATGCATAAAAAATTTTTTCATGCATAAAAAGGTAAGATAATTTTCAAAAAATGTAACTAACAACGAGGTGAGAAATACCACGAGAGTGCAAACAGCTGTGCCTGCGTCAGCATAATCAGCAACCTGAGGGCTGCATTATTGTTGTGCCTTGTGTCATGCTTATGATCTGTCCATGAGAGCTTCCTATTATTGCAAGAAATATTATTACTAGGGGTGTGCGAATATTGAATACTATATTTGAAATCGAATATCGAGTCGAATCAAGATAAATAACCCAAATATTGAATCGAATATAAGAAAACTTAACACAAACTTTTAAGCTTACGAATTTTGTACACAAAACACAGTGCTGTAGAGGCTCAGGAAGCTAATCACATTATTTTACAACCTTGCTAGCTATCGGTAACTTAGGTACCTAGGAATCAAGATGTATAGTACGCTCTAATCTTATTAAAATTAGTATGCCAGCACTGATAACTCGGTTTGCATATGAAGGTCTGGAAAATATTTTACAGTGCAGCTCTTAGGTGCCCATGCTTGGGTTGAGCGTCAACGTCCCTTGGCGCAAATGCGCGAACATGCTGCTCGTGCATTCCTGTCACTGCTTGTGAATTCGTTGTCATCTTCTAAAACAGCTGGCTAGTTGGCGTCCCTCGGCGTAATCATGTGAACGCGCATGCCACTGCTTGCGCATTCGTCAACATCTTCTTCAATAGCTGGCTCCGATGCCACTCATGCCAGCATTCCGATACTGCCCCTCCCTCTGCAAAGGCGCTGACAGCACTGGCCCACTGCCAGTCGGTACAATGATTTCGGTCTCAAATTCTCTGCCTCAATATATTGCGAAATGAAAACGTGCCAGTGCTCAAATTTTGCATTAGGGAGTATCGTAATCGTCAGATACTTTTTTATCTATAGAGTATCTATCGCACAATTTTTTTTCTAAATGTTTGCTGTCAAATAGAATTAAGTGCTTTTTTTCCCTCTGAAGCTGAAGTAATAGCGAAGGTGCCAAATATCTATGGTGTTTTCAGTTTAATAGTGGGCCTTACTGTGCTTAATGGCAATCTTCTATTGCTTAGAAAGTACTGCTCTCCCATTTTCTTCCAGAAAACATAAGTGTTTTCCTATCTTTATGGCAGGTAGCTATTGAAGGACAAAAGCAGGGAATGCACATCACATCACTTGGCACTGCATGGTGGCACTGCTCCACGCAGTCATCGGCGTTGCGCACATCGACTGCAGTCGGCGTCAACAGTACAGAGTTCTCAAATCGGGAGGCCTATGGCAGATTCATGCTACATCCCCTTCTTCCCCCCCTTTTTTCATATGCGTCATCTGCCATCCGTGTAAATGTGTCAGTAGCAGGGAGTCAGCGTGCTGTCACATGATATTTTCGAGGCCATCATGTAAATCCAAAGCTAGCCTTATGAGGGGGGGGGCTCGAAGCTACAAAAAGAGACCATCGTGCACCTACAAATTGCGTTTAGAACCCAGGCCCACCGTATGGTATTTTGCAAAGATAGTGGCTGTGAACATTCAACAATCATCCAGTGCACTTGCTTTAGTTGACGAAGCAGTTTGTTGGTTTTCTGAGGATTGTGTGACCTCTGTGAATAGATCTGCTTTGATTCGGTATGAAACCGCAGTCACTAACACCCTACGATGCACTTCTAATTAAGCTTAACAGGTTAGACAGTGTGGCCAATGGTGTGGCCGTAATGAAAATTTACTGCCAGCTGTTGGAAAGCTTGTCGCTAATATGTTCTTACGGGTCATCAGGGATCATTCGCAAAATCATGCGTACGGGTTAGACTGACAGCCACTGAAGTGGTGTTCAGGTCCGCAGTCGACCAGCTGGCCAACTTCGTCTATGTGCTCGCATGTGGATAGAAAGCTCCAAACCGTGTGAATACGGTCGAACCCACTTATAACAATATTCAGGTACCACGAAAATTCCATTGTTATAACCGATAATTGTTATAACCGGGTTGCATGCAAAAATCAAAATAAGGGGATGGCAGAGCTGCTGTCAGAAAACTATAATGGTGAGGAGGCCAGTGCCCCTGCCCACCACCTTCCTCCATCCGGCTGCTGATTGTGTTCACTCATTCAACTGCTTCCTGGGCACTCCGATCGCGTGTAACAAGCCGCGGCTGTCGGCATTAAAGAATTGCACTGCTATAACAACTGCAAAGAGGTGTCACGGGTGACGAGCGATATGCGAGTACCGCCGAGGCATAACTTTGGTGGCCCCAAAAGGGGCCTTCTAAAATTGCGAGAACGCTGCCACAGCAGCCTGTCAGCTTGAGAAATCAAGAAGAAACGCTGAGGTGGGATCGCCACAAGCATCTCAACACGTACTTCTCACTGGCTTGCACGAGAAAACCCTACGTCCCTCAGCCTTGCATGCTTTACGCGAAGCTTGCCGACATCCTTCTCCAAGGCATCCAGGTGCTCTATATGGTGCAGTGGAAGGCTCCTCGCGTAAACGAAGCCCCAGAGCGACTGAATCATAGCGAGGACTGAATCACTGTGAGGACAACGTTGAGGCAGCCTGCCCTACCGCGTCATCACTGCCGTCGCGATCTGATACAAGCACGGTCGCGACGATCGCCTCATCGGTTAGAAGCACTTAGTTTCCAAATCTACAGCCGGACACTTTCTTTTCACCGGCAACGTCGTGCATTGCCGATGATCAGCGGGCAGATCAGTCATCTTCCTTTTAGGCAGCGAGAAACCACGTGGCCAGGAATGATCCCAACGCAAACAATGACGGCAAATGCGAGTGATTAAGCTGTTTGCAGAACTGCGCTGAATGAGGAGCCAGTGGGCAACCTGCAAGCAGCGCAGTTGGCGAGGTCCATTCGTGTTACGGAGGGTGGGGCGGCGTAGAGCTGCGCGCGCAGCCCATTCGTGTTCGGAGGGGGCTAAGGGCGATGGGAGAGAGGCGCGTAGAGATGGCTAGAAAATGAGAGCACGGTGGCTGTTGGAGCAGCGGCCCATCGTGCAGCGGCTTGAATTTCTCGTTTTCTTTTTTCTTTTCAAGGATTTCGCATTTCACTACCGTTCGGCTCGGACACCCAGCAGCCAAACTTCATCGTTATAACCGATAATGCGGTATCGGGGCGTTGTAGTAAGCGGGTTATTTCACCATAGAAAACATACAAAAATACAGCTTCTCATTGTTATGACCAATATATTGTTAAAACCGGTATCGTTATAAGTGGGTTCGACTGTATGCATGCGTGAACAGTGAACTCGTGTATTTGACGAGGTCAGCGTGCCTTCCAGTGGCTAAACGGCCAGATTTTCAAATGATTCTGTGCTTTCCACATGCACTGCTGTTGTTTCCTTTGTTCGCACAGTGTTGATCCCTTCTATCGGTCCGCTCGACCTGGTCAAACCTTGCACTGATAGAAATCGCATGCCACGGGAACGCTGTGCACGTCAAGGCACCAACAACGACCAGGTCATTCACCGAAGGTACCGATAGTAGAAAAATCGAATACAGTCTATGCTCGTTACAACGGACCTGTGGACAACAGACTTTCAGATATAACGGACCATATTTCAGCCTTAGTTTGTTCCACCTATTTTATTAATGCAACGAAGTTTGCTTTTAACGGACCACGCTACAACGCACTATCGGCTATAGTGGACGAAATTAGTGGCAATTTTTTTTCAACATCGGGCGTATAAAACATACTTTTGCCGTGTCGACACGTGCTGACAACAGACTTGCAAGGGTCAGCCGACAAACCCGGCTCAATATAGAGCATGCGAGGAAGGAAGGTGGGGCGGTAACGCACAGTCTTTTTTTATGCGAGAGGCGGGGAAGGTGAGAGAGAGGAGTTCTACTCCTGCGACTTCTGCTTATAGCCAGGGTTGCCAGATTGGGATATTAATAGCCAAATTGGGCTACTTTTCATGTGGGTTGGCATAGAAAATTCTGAGTTGGCTATATAGCTATATTTGGGCTATTTCTGTTTGAAGGACTTCCGAGTTCCAAGGACCATGTAAACACTGACAAAATTCAAGAACACCAATTTATGAAAATCCAATGCTCATTGCTTCTACAAAGATATGTAGGCAACCTCGAAGGCTGTGTTTTTAGGCGAAGTTGGCACTGTGAGGATGGCGTTAAGTTGTGGCTTTCATGTTTAAACGTCATTCCAATGCTAAGCTCTCTTCTATTTGTTTTGGTTTCAGCGCCATCTGCAGGGGGTTAACGCGTAGTTCAGTAAGAAAAACGGTGGGGCTTACAGCTGTCGAGTATGTGTTCCGTGCCGGCTGCTCATTATCACTCACCGTCAAGCTGCTTTTGAGTAAACTGATAGAGAACGAGAGAGCGGGAGAGAAATAACATGTTTAGTTTATGAATCAAGCTTAGGAAAGGCATCCCTATTCCAAAATGACTTGAACTCTGGCTGCCGCTTGGATACTCGATCGTGACGAGCTGAAGGTGATCCTTGAGGTTGGAGCTGGCAATACTTTGCCCGACTTATAGAAAAATGCTTTGGGTAAAGTGAAACAAAAAAAAATTATGGGGTTTAACGTGCCAAAACCACTTTCTGATTATGAGGCACGCCGTAGTGGAGGACTCCGAAAATTTCGACCACCTGGGGATCTTTAACGTGCACCTAAATCTAAGTACACGGGTGTTTTCGCATTTCGCCCCCATCCAAATGTGGCCGCCGTGGCCGGGATTCGATCCCGCGACCTCGTGCTCAGCAGCTCAACACCATAGCCACTGAGCAACCAGGGCGGGTGGGTAAAGTGAGGCATGAACTAAAGTAAGCTCAGAATGTTACTCAGTAAATACCAATAATATCACGAGAAAATAGGAAAAGAAATCCTTTGGTTCATTGTAACAATATGTGGCATCCAAATCCACATCTGAGTGGCAACTCTTACTAGAATTCTTTATGTAGGTCTTGAGGCCAGTGTTGTGCTGGGTGCATGCGGCGGAAGTAATTTTAGAGCCGGAAATACACGGTGAGATCTGGACACCATCTATACTATCTAAAAGACCCCTGCAGAATATTATCAAACATTCTGGCTATGTTTTTGGCTACTTTTCCCTCACGAAAAATTTTCATCTGGCTATTTTTGGGCTACATATTGAGATCATTTGGCCATTTTTTGTAGGGCCATCTGGAAACCCTGCTTACGGCAAGGCCGCCGTATATTGAAAACGATCTGTTATGTGGACAAAGTGTGCGCCTGCACGGGCCTAACTTCAAAACGATCTGCGCTGTGCTTTCGATGTTCAGTTCGCACTGAAGCTAGAAACAGCACGAAGGTCAATTCGCTAGCTGCTGCTGCCGTGCTTAATCTTGCTTAATTTGCTATTGCAATCGATGCTTCGCCTTTCGGGTGAAACTGCGATTTTTGTTTTTTTGCTTTGGACGTTCGTCACTTACTCGTTGCAATAAAGTAGTTAGACATTGCATTGAAAGTTTCAGAAGTGAGGCGTTTCAGATATTACAAACTTTGGATAAAACAGACTTTTTTGATGGATTATGTATCGGAGTACGTTGTAATGAGAGTCGACTGTATTAGATATGCAATTCACGAATCCCAATTATTCGAATATTCTCAATTCGAAATGAAATTTAATATTAGAATATTTGCACACCCCTAATTATTATGCAAGATATTACTGCCACTCTAGTGACGGTGTTTATCTTGTTGTTGGTTCGTTGCTGCATGGCACCACCGGTACTTTTGGTCGTCGCTCCGTCATTCCAACTTAGCTTGTCCACTACTGTACTCCATTTAAATGTTATCAACACACTTAATAGACAAGGTACAAAATACCACCAATTATATGAAAGATAGTGGCAACAAACCTTTGCATCTCTTGCCTGCAGCCAGTTGGCTAAGAGAAAGTCAAAGGCACTAATTATTTCAGTAGCGAAGCTAGCCTTTTGCACAGATGGATCAGGTGCCTTTTCAATGTTGCTCAAGTATTCCACAATGGCTTCAGAGAACTTTCCAAGTGCTGAAAAGGAGAAAATATGGTAAACCCACTGTATTGCAACGTTCACGGTACATATATGTTTAGTATGTATGTCACGCTCTTAGGTAACAAAAAGGCAAGCCAACTTTCTCCACAGTTGAACCTCCTAACAGAGAGACTTGGACATCCCCCTGTTAGAGGTACAGGTACAGACTTTTCTGGAGGGAAACCTGGAGCCATGTAAGTATTCACTGTAGTGCTTCAAACAGCACAGCAGTGAAGGGAAATACAAGCACCCATTCTGTTCAACTGATGGCTTTGAGAATAATGCAACTATACTTGCATGAACTTCTGTTATACTTGAACATCTATGGCTAGAAGCATCATGCACACTACACTGCAATGTGCCAGAAAGTTGCAAAGCTGCAAGATATATTTTTTTTCTTCCAAGCACTATTCATCTACTCACATAATAATGGTCAGTCAAGGGCAGTGCCTGTGCATCATTATGTTAATGCTGCATGAATGTGCATGAGAAACCTGGAAAGCTTAAAATTTCGTGCAACTTCATGGCAATAGTAAACCAAAACATGAGAGAGGTTCACAGGAAGATAGAGGCTTGAAGTGATCAACAGTGATATAACAAGGAATGTCACTGAAGCAAGCATTCCGACGAGGGGACTTGAGCCCTGATGAAGACAAGCCCCCTTGTCAAAACATTGGCTTCAGCAACATTCCTTGTTCTACCATTGTTATTCACTTCATGGTGACAAGTGTGCAACTGCTAAATGACCAGAAAATCTTAAAAGAGCTGAACAGAAGAAAACAAAAACTCTCAAACCCAGAGAATAGAATCTGCGGTACAGTGCACAAAGTCAACTCATTCCAATCCAGAGCCTGTACTTCTCATTCCCATGGGGGTTAACCCCTCAGATGTTTTTGATGACCTCAGCTGATCACAAGCAATTGACATTTTTTGGCTTTGATGAGCTGATCTCGTCATGGGTATTTGGCCACTTTCTGAATGGCTTTTGACAAGCTAACGTTATCAAAGCGAGTTTTTCCGTTTAGTACATAGATAGCATTAGTGATTTTGTTTTCAGCGTGTTTATTTGATTTTTTTTTTACACTAGATGGCAGCAAGCGTTCCATGAGAGCCGAGTTCGCCCTCTTCTCGCAATATTTTTTTCACCATTTCAAAGAAGCATGGCATAATCCATACGGCGCTTTAGTGCGGTATATTGCAATCCGTCTGATGATGACAGCAAAAGTGACGAGGATGTTGACTTTGTGGTTCATTCTTCAAGTGAGGAAGACAGTGACGACACTTTAGACAACAGTGAGTCTGGAGATGAATCAAGTGTTGATGAAACGGTCGCCACCTACCGTGAACTATCTTTGCCATACAATGTTTTCAGAGTTTTGCATGTTAAACAAGTTACTGAAACATTCTGCACCACAAAAAAATTTATCCAATACGATACCATTAGCTTGAAAAAAAGTAAGCCCTTAAGGGGTTAAACAATCAGAGTGCAAGTTTTTCTTTTAGTAAGCTTGTATGACACTTTAGGGTAACAAAGAAAAATGAGGCATGTCAATATCGTTTGATGTTGTGTTAGGTGCTGGTGTCAGCGATAGCTTTGTACAGGTGCCATGCACAGTGTTTACCTCACATCCACTACGACACTGAACCACAGCTAGCATTGTGGCAAAGCAAATCACTAGCACATTTTTCAAGTTATGTGAGTTCAGCAGCTTCCACATTTTCTGTTCCTGCTTCTTTGACCAATAAATATTGCCAACAGCTTTTAGTCTACAGACTATGGCTTGACCGTTTTGGGTAAGTTAGCAACAGTTCCTCACTTTCCAAGAATCCATGCCATGTTATGTTCCTCATCTAGCCTTACTGCTTCTGGTGGCAAAAGCATGCAACAACTGCCCAATATTTGTGCGTGCACATGAACCTATATTTATTCAAGTTACCAGCATTACAAGGGTAAAAAGGATACTTTAACACTATTAGTCATGACAAAAACTACCACATGAAAACTACCAAAGTACCTTAAAAGTTTTTTATGGATTGTGCCTTCCATTATAAAAATTCATAAATGGCATGCGTTAAGTTAGATTGACCTCTGGCAATCTCTGCAGATGTGCTTGCACTGCCATTGCCAGGCAAAGAGTCACTTCATACCAAGGTGCGTGATGTTACAAGTACAGTAATGGTGGGAAACACTCATTCCCAGCAGGCCAACATGAAGGAAAAACAGGAAGAGCCATTTGTGCCAGCAAGCAGTACAACAAATGTCTGCCCTCCACCTACTTCAGCCTCAGCAATTAGTTTTCTTTTATAATGCAGAAATATGTCTATGCACACCTTATTAGATGTACGGTGGAAAATATACTGGTACCTCAGTTGGATTCTAATCTAGGTCTGTTGTGTGGCAGACTAACTAGCATCATCATCATCATCATCATCATCATCATCATCACCATCATCATCAGCCTGGTTACACCCACTGCAGGGCAAAGGCCTCTCCCATACTTCTCCAACTGCACCGGTCATGTACTAATTGTGGCCATGTTGACCTTCCAAACTTACTAATCTCATCTGCCCACCTAACTTTCTGTCGCCCCCTGCTACGCTTCCCTTCCCTCGGAATCCAGTCCGTAACCCTTAATGACCATCGGTTATCTTCCCTCCTCATTACATGTCCTGCCCTGCCATGGATTAACTAGCTTTCTACCATAAAGCTCGAGCTGCAGTTTGCTGTCTCAGCTACGACTTGCTACTAATTGCTACTGAAGGCTTGAAATCGGCAGGCTTGCATAGAAAAAAATTAAATGGGCCTTTAGTGTGAAATGGTGTGAATGAATGCCTTTACAACCGCATGTCTTGTTGCTTTGTCCCTTGGCTTGGTAAGAGAACCATCTTGCATCTTATGCAGGGTGTCTACCAAGTTGACATTTCCAAATTCCCTGAGTTTTCCAGGTTTTCCCTGAGTGCCTTTGCGAAATTCCCTGAGAGATGCAGAACTATGTTTTATGTCAAGACGGGCTGGAACCATATCGCCCGATGCTGTCACCCTTTAGTAAGCATATGAAATTTTTTTTTTAAAGGAACCGACTTAATCCAATTTGAATACTAAGGAGTAGTGTTTATGTTAATAAAAAAAAGAATAGAAGGGAGGGGCTAGTAAAATGCACCGCAAATAAAATGTCTTCCAAAGAAATTGCAAATCGAGTCAGACATTCTCAAATACAAATAAAAAGGAGATGCATACAGAAGCAAATATTTTCGAATGTGAGCTATTTATACCAACTGATAGCAAGCTCAGTGGTATGAGGTCCGAATTTTGTCACAATTGAGAGTCTCTCTCAACAGTTCGTAAGTCAACCTCAACTGTCTTGACATACTCTCAGCCGGCGCACGACGCCTCAGTGTTGTGTTTCACTGCTTTAAAGAGTTTATTTTGGTTTGTATGAGGGACACCTGCATCTCGGCGTCAGCCAAGAGTGTTTTTTGAGCTCAGGCTCCTTCAAAGAAGCGCTCGCATACTTCATTCCCCATTCATTCTTCAATGTGTCGGTCCTTTCTGTTCTCGTGCTCCTTTTGTCGCGCGTTCGCACTACGGACCATTTGAAGCATACTCTTGGTCAGTTTACAGTCAACGTCCAATTTTTCGGTTCCCCCTAGGGGCCGCAAAAACTTCCGAAAAATCAGGCAGTCCGAAAAAATAAATGCATGTCTTTTACTGCTCTTAAGGGCTCAAATCGACACAGGCACGCCTGGAAAAGCTCTGAATGCCTGTCAATGCACTTATTAGGCATAGCGGTGCTCCTACTGTGACACGAGAGGGCGGGTGCACGCGTGTAAAATTAAGGAATACATACTGTGTCCCGTGACAATGGACCCTTCCTACGCTTGTTAAGCTTCACCGCAATACTTTTGCTAATGCTTCACCGCGTCACACAACTGTACCGAGGCAAAACTAACTTTCAAGAACCAGCATTATGGAATGCACCGTGCTTTCCGAGCTTCAAAGCCAAAATTATTGCTGACAGCGGAGAAATGAAGAAACACGGCACCGAACGGCAAGAAACTTAATAGCAAACGTCGAAGCAGCTAGGCGTAGCGTTGCCGCAGTGGTGGCTACGGCTCCCAGCGGATCTGAGTGCGATAGCGCCGGTTCGAGGCGGCAAGGCAATCAAAATGGCAGCGGTGGTGGCCTTGATTAATGCCGTTTCGGACCTGCGGTCATGCAGAACGTCCGGAAAATCGGACGGCAAAGAGTTCTTGCGTCCGAAATTTCAGACGTTCTGATACATTGACTCTATGGGGTACGTGGTGGTGCCGCGAAGCCGTCCAAATTATCGGGAATCCGGAAAGTCGGTCGTTGACTCTACACTGGCAACTCCTCCAGCCGACGACAGGGCGTCAAAGACGATTCATTACGATTCCTGTCTGTTACTCGAGCCAGCATTACCGCGACTTTCGACCCTTTCAATAAAATTACAGCTAATCTTCCCTGATAGAGGCACAAATTCCCTGAGATTTCCCTGAGTTTTTCCAGACCACTAAAGATCCCTGAGAATTCCCGGTTTTCCCGGTTGGTAGACACCCTGCTTATGGCAGTATGTAAAACATTTGGTACAGCAGAAACGACTGTGATTCGCATATCTGACTGGACACAGCCTTGCGTCCAGTCAAATAAAGATTTATCATAACTGCGTGCAGAGCGTTATTTTTTAAGTGAGAGAGGGTGACATGCTGACAAGGTTGCATTGTACATGTACATGGTGTCAGAATCTGGGTTTCCCTTGCATAAGCATCCCATTTCATTTTAGGAGCTCTGAACAGGTAGGCGGTCAAATTACAACTCGCTAGAAGATGTTGAATTTACAACATACAGTGCAGCCTGCTTTACCCAGTTTTTTTCTTTTCTTTCAGGTTACTCACTACTGTGTAATATAATGGAATATTACGACACCTTCTAGCCTTTAAATTCAATCTGGTAGATAATTCGACCAATTATTGCCCTCCCATTTTGGTTTAATTATTGGACGTTGAATTGGTCCAGTTATTTTTCCTTCACAGAGACTAATTTACATGCTAACTACCTACGCAATATTATGCTTTGTCATAGCTTGCAACAGGTTGTCAAACATCAGACGCACATTCACAGCATCTCGGCAACGGTCCTTGATCTTGTTTTTGTAAGTCGATCAATTGAAAATTTTTCTGTCTCCGTTGAACCTGGCATTTCTGACCATGAACTCGTGTATTTCACATGCTCGTTGAACTCGTGTCAAGTCAGTAAAAACAAGACAATTACTATTAAAGACTCCTCTCGAGCCAATGATGAAAGCGTTCTAGATTACCTTGAAATATGCCTTGACAATTTCCGAGGGCATGATATTACTGTACTATGGGACACATTAAAAAAAATTGTTAATCACTGCCTCGACAATTATATTCCGAGCAAAACTAAACGAACATCTACAGTTACTCGCTGGATAACAAGAGAAATCTTATGCCTTAAAAGAAGAGTTAAGCGCTTAAGACGGCGATGTGGTTCACATGACGAAATCCAAGAAATCCAGAATAACTTAAACCAAAAGTTGGGGCATGCTAAGCTTCAGTACTTCCAGCATACACTGCCAAATTTTATTCGCGTTGCAGCGAAAAAATTTTGGGCCTTTCTAAGAAAAAATAACAAGGCAATTAGCCATATTGTACATGAGGGGATTATCATCAATGAAAACCACAATATTGTGCAATATTTCAATCAATACTTCCACAGTGTCTTTTCTAACTCTGATACTACTACACTTCATAACTGTACGCCATGCAACTCTGCTGCTGATATTGTGTCACTACTGTTAGGACTTTGCATCCGGTGCCACCACTATTACGACTTTGAGGTGGTCCCATAGCGCTCGTCACCCGTTTCGTGACAGAGCGTTGGTAGCGAAGACTCCGAGTCAGGCGTCGTTGAGAATAACAAAAGGGACTTTATACACTATATACAGGTCATTATACAGGACATGATCGGATCGGCACTGGGGCCGAGAGCTCACAGCAAACGCAACTGTTCCCGCACGGCGACGTCCGGCGAAAACGCGTGACACATCTCACTCCAGTCGAGAGCGGCACTGGCTCCCGGTGGGTCGGCGGATCCGGTTTTCCAGGCGGCGCGTCGCGGCTTATAAGCCCCGAGAAACCATTGTCACTCAAACGGCCCAATACAAAGCCAGCACTCGACGGTCGTCCGAGAGGTCCAACCAGCGACCGCGCTGGCCACCCTGTTCAAATTTCGCGCGCGCGGTGACCTCCAGGAAAAGGGAGGTGCGGCGCCGGGCTGTCTGGCACTTGGTGGCACGTTTGGACACGTTGCTCGCCGATACTTCTCCGCAGGACACCACTGCCTGACGGCTCAGCATCTTGACTTGTCAAGGGAGAATTAGGGCGCTGTGCCTTTCAGCTCAGCCCCGGGTTTGTCCAAAGGGCGCTCGCAGGATAAATTCTGCATCTTGTAGATTCGGAATCCGGGCTGGTGGTAATGGCACAACACTACAAGGTGTTGTTTCAATGCTACTCAACCTTAAAACTAAATCCTCCCCAGGTCCAGATGACATACCCAACGTTTTAACGTGACAGCGTTAGGGACCTCGTGTCGCAGAAAAGCCGGTGTCGGCGTCGGCGTCAGCGGCGTTGGCCATGAGCGATAAATACCAGAAGGCACGTCATAAATAAAAAACATCTTGCAAGATGGGCTGGTGGGAATCGAACCAGGGTCTCCGGAGTGCGAAATGGAGACGCTACCACTCAGCCACGAGTTCGCTCCTTCAAAACGGGACAACATCGCCTCTAGTGAATGCGGTGTTGCCTTAGAAACGTGCCGTAGAAAGTTATACTGCGGTATATATCGGTAATTATGACCATATAACTTACAGAAGTCGCAGTTTCACGAGTAGCGAAGTACGTTTCCGCTACATTTCTTCTGCGCTCTGCGCACACGCAGAGCCACCTTGCGGCAAACACAGAAGACCCCCTCCTCGCAATGTACGGCGCTGCCCCGACACGTGGCGCGCCACTCGCCCCATGATCGCGTCCGCCTTCATGGCGCGTCGGGGCCCGGCTATCTGTGCCGATCGCGACGTTTGGCTGGCGTAGCGCGTTTGAGTAGGCGGTGCGAACGGGGTGCGATAACGTTATCGCATTCCACTCTTGAAGGCGAAGCTTAAGCATCCTCCAAATTTTTTTGAGGAGGTATGCCAAAGCATTAGACACTTTTATAGTTATTATATTTCAAGTGTCCTTGTCTTCAGCTAAACTGCCTAGAGATTGGCTCTTGGCACATGTTGTACCTGTACTGAAAAAAGGTGACGCCCACACTAGTAACAAGTTATCGTCCCATATCACTAACTTCATCATGTTGCAAACTACTTGAACATATCATAGCTAAGGAAATTAATAAATTTATAGGGGATAACAACATACTTTCTTGCCAACACGGTTTTCACAAGGGTTTTTCTACTGTAACACAATTAACAACAGTTATCCACAGTTTTGCTATTGTTCTTGACAGGATCGGTCAAATTGATGTAATATTTTTAGATTTCAGAAAGGCGTTCTATCTCGTATCACATAGCAAACTTATTAATAAACTAGAACCAGTTAACCTCCCTACCTACTTAGTTTGACTAACCACTTGCAGTTTGTTTCAATTAATGAACGCTCATCCAACGAACTTCCAGTATCATCAGGAGTGCCCCAGGGCAGTGTACTGGGCCCTTTACTATTCTTGATATACATTAATGACATTACAAATGATATTGAATTTCCGGTTCAAATTAGATTATTTGTGAACAACTGTGTACCGTATAATGAAATTAACTGTCATGAAGATCAATTAGTACTAAACTCTAATCTCCAAAGCATTCTTTTGTGGTGCCATCAAGGAGCATGTAATTAAATACCAGTAAAACACTGTACATGTCAATAACCAAAAAGAAAATTAATAAACTGTTGTTTGTCTACAAACTAGGTTCTGAACTGCTTGCGGAAGTCAGCGAGTACAAGTACTTGGGAATCACAATAGCCAACAACCTCAACTGGAGTACTCACATCTCTAACATTTGTAACTCTTCGTTCAGGAAACTTTGCTTTCTCAGACATAAGCTAAAACATACACCTCCTAGAACTAGGTTAATGGTTTATACATATCTAATTCGACCTAAACTCGAATACACCAGCATTGTCTGGGATCCCTATACAAAAACTAACATCGATGCTCTTGAAATGATACAGCGTAAAGCTGTACGGTTCATTTATTCTAAATATTGTACAAGTGACTCTCCCTCTAGAGTAATGACGCAGCATAACATTCAGACTCTACAATTACGAAGAAAAATACAATGACTAATATATCTGTTTTCACTCAAGAATAATCTCATCTATAAACCCAGATCACAGCACATCGAACCTGGCATCGTCATGCTGACTCTGTAACACCTTATAACACCACAATTAACCTTTTCAAATATTCTTCCTTTCCACGAACCATAACATATTGGAACAACCTACCTTTTTCACAGTTGTCTAATGCTGATTTTTTAGAACATATAAGTCTTTGACTTCACTGGCATTAATGTACTGTGAATTTATACCTACACTTATCCCTTTTCTAGTGTTCGGTTATCCTGTGTCTCATTGGCTGCACTAACAGCCTCGTAAATTTTTTTTCTGCTTTTTTTGTGTGTATCTGCGTGTGTGACATGCTTTTGACAATTTGGTTTGTTTCAAGTGCGTAAACAACTTTATATATCATTGTGTTGCTACACCTCATTGCCCTGCACTTGATGTTACTATTTGCTAATATTTGTACGGTTCGTGCCTTCTTTCTTTTTATTTTTCTGCTTTTACTATTACTACTCCTCTTTGTTGCTAGGTATATGATCTTGTTATATGCTAATATTTGTACGCGTTACTTGGATATGTTTTTATGTACTTTTGCCCCTCCTGCTTGGGCCCTCTTTTGGGCCTGCAGTATTCTGTAAATAAATAAAATTAATTGCAATGATGCAATTATTAGGGGCTGAAGGTATACTTTACTCAGAACTGCTGTAGTGCAAAATGAAAAATGCAGTCTTTTTTACACCGTTCAGTGCTGAAAGCAAACTAGTTCAGAAATAGACTGCTTCCAAACAGAAACTGTGGTGAACCTTCACTTTTTTGCTGATTTGAAAGCTGTTGAGTCAGCCTTTTTAATATCATTGCATGTATTGAAAGTAGTCTTTTCTTTTAGCCCCATTTCCTCTGCATTTTTGTTGTCACTCAAAAGCAGAAAAATATTCAGCACATGTTTCCATATACAAAGCCAATATTTTTTTAATATATGCATTCCATTTGACTAGAAATATTTGCCGTTTGAAAACTCCTATTAAAAATGCAATGAATTTTTAACAGCTATTTGTTGTAAAAAGCAGCAGGATGGTGGCCTTTTATTGGTATGCCCATAGGAATTTCCTAAAGTTATCAAAACAAATGGAAAGGTCACAGTACCTATATATCAACGCAGTATACATGCAATGATAAAATCATCTGTATTGCAGAATGTGTGTGCCATATTATAACATACAAAATAATGTTCATCAGTAAGGAACAAATTTCATTTCTTACCAAATGCCATAGCCCATCTGAGCTGCTCAGTGCGAGCTCCGCTCAACATTGGCAGCATGGTGCCAAGTAGGGCTTTCAGGAAGGGCATGATACCAAATGCTGGATAAAAAAACATAACATCTTTAAGCCCCCTGTTTAGGGTCCCCTAAGAGTGCACAAAGACATTTTCAACAGAATAATACTGAATAAGAAGTGTGCCAATACACAATTTACATGTAGAATTTGATCATAAAATAGTGCAAAACTTAAAATCATTCTAAAGCCCCTTAATTAATATGGTTCCAGTCATGCCTTTGTTGGTTTTATGAAGTAACAATAATTAAGGCTTTTTAGCCCGCTAGCAACAGCATCACACAAAATATCACTTCAAGCTATTGTGCCACCCACTTCTAGGCAAGAAAGATATAATCAATTTTAAACAGTTTCTAGTGGCCCTTGAGCCACATTTACCTACATATTAATGTAGCCAGTTTTACTTAAAGGGACACTAAAAGCAAATATTAAGTCAAGCTAAAGTGATAGATTAGTGCTCAAGAATCTCTAAGGAGTCAATATTATCACGAACAGAGCCTTAATAATCAACAAATTAAGGTAAATGCAGGACATGATTAGAGACTCCCCCGGGACATTCCAAGTGCTTGCCCAATGATCAAAGCACTCCAAAGTTACAATCCGTCACTAGTACTCAACCACTCGTTGCAGAAAACATACTTGTTTTGTATTATACGACAAAATAAAATGCTACCCATCCAGTTTTATTTCATTTTTAGAAAAAGGAACTCATTAAAATTACCCTTGACAATGACGCAGGCAGTCGAAAGGTTTCGTTTTCATTCAACTCCGTGCTGCCCATGCTTTCGCGTTTCAGTAGTTTCGTTATCGCATAGTGCTGCGCTGGTTTTTTCGGCTCACGAAACTCTCACAAACTGCAAGTAGCAGAGAATTCAACTTCCATGTGATGTTGCGGGATGCCCAAACGGTCTATGCCACTCAACCAAAATACAGCTGCTGTGGCGAATCCAATTGTCTTGGCTCGGTAACACCATCTATTGGGTGCCATTTTGCTCACGGAGGGCAGCAAAGGGTGGGGTGGCGTATGCAACATCACCACTCCCCCTGTTGTGTGGCAGGAGATTTGAATTTCGAAAAAGGTATTCGGGCCCTTCAGATGCAATTTTCTCATAGATTAAGTCTTGGCACGAAACAAGTGTTGCGATGTTTCTAGAATGGTATTTAAACAGTCCATGTCAACTCAGTATTTGCCTTTAGTGCCCCTTTAATGTAGACAAAAACAATGAATTGATGCTGCCACACCCCAACACAAAGCTGTTATATTTTTGTCTCAATCAACTACAGCAGAGCAACCATTTAACGAGCAAGTTTTGTTTACTTTTCAGGAAATGCTTTATCACAAGATTTTTGTTAGTGCTTTTCCAATTTGAAATTATATGTTGTAAAAATGGTTTATTACTTGTATTTGGCCGAGAACTTTGTTCTGAAAGGGCAACTTTGACTTGGCACACATGTAAGCATGGAATATTACAACTTTCTAAACACATGCTAGAAACAACGAAGTATAAACAGCCAAATAAACTGTCAGTATCTAGACAAAATATTCCAAGATTATTTATGTGCCACCTATGACGTGTGCAACAAGCCTTGGGTGGCAGGCTACATCAGATGTGGCCCAGAGGCCTAATTTGGGCGTGATACAGTGCATGAACACTTGAGACTTTGTGGAGAATCATTTTAATGCGAAATCGTTAAAGTCCCCATGTCAGAAGAATCCGATGTCTGCGTCTTCGTGAGCAAAAATTTCAGTCTATTTTTGGTATATGTATATGCCACGCCTTGTTATATGACATGTGGTATATGCGAGTTATATTGCCACATCATTCTATCACTAAAGTTGCTCATACCTTGTCTTACATTCTTGACAAAGTTATTCCATGGAATTTTAAGAATGAAAGCCCACATACAATTGTCATGAAACAAAAGAATGACAGCGCATGCGTTTTATGCGAAATCTTCTTAGACTTGAATATTAAAAGTGCAACACAATAAGAGGAACCTGAAAATTATGAAAATTTTTTGGCGCACCTGTGCACTACCTCCGGTACTGGCCCATGCAAGAGGCTGCGCTTTTAGCAGAAAGCTCGTCTTCATGCATAGCATTCACCGCCAGTGTTTCCCAGTAAACATTATGGTTACAGATGCTGCAATTGGCGGGACGCGTGAGAAGCAGTCAGGGAACTTTGAATGCTATTGCATTCCACTCTTAAAGACAAAGTTTTAAGCGTCCTCCAAATTTTTTATCTACAGCACTAAGCCAATGTACAATAGAATTGTTGGCATTGAGATTTCCAAGGTTCCTTTTGGTTTGGTTTTTCGCCATGGTGGATATTCCTTCTTTACAAAATTATGACAATTACAGGAATCACTGGAAAGCAAACAATTAAAGCCAGCCCACTTGCTCCCAATCTTAAGAGTCTAAGCTTCCCCAACAGTGTAACAGTAATGTGGGAGAAAACCTATTCTCATTTCAAACACAATGCAGAGAGCCAAAGAAGAGTGTTTTTTTCATAATGACACTGACGGTTGGCAAGGGCCAGTCCAGCGAGGGTCTCCAAAACAAGCGGGTGTGGCAGGGAGCCCGGCTGAAATCTGGCCTGGACCAGCTCCATTGTCTCAAGGGGGTACTGTCTGCCCAGGGCTATCACTATCCCACAGAGAACACTGTCTGTTGCCACTTCCTGCACAAAAAAAAATGAAAGCATAGAAAGTGCGGTCACAAATAAGCTAGCACAAACTGGCATTGTCAAAAGCCTTTACTAGAGCTGAATATATGGTGAAAGGATGCTAAACATAATGGCAAGACCTAAGCCATCTCTACAGTTTCACCTGCAAGTTTGCTCCAACTTCATTGCCACACCACTTAAACCTCACATGCTCACTTGTGCACAATGTCTAATCTTTACTCAAGCATCAATTGTAGCAAGAAATCCACAGTGCAATAGCATTCCATGGGGAACAAGTATAAAACATGCAGCTCAATGGACAAGTATGCTAGGATAGCTTTAGTGATATAGTTACTTGTGTAAGAGATGCGCATTTTTACTCAAGCATCAAGAACAGCAAAACATCCACAACATAATAGCTGATGTAATGTAATATATAGAGTATGTCATAGTGACAGTGTTGGATGATGTCAAAGAATGGGTGAGATGTGGTGAACTGACAAATTAGTTACCTTTTTAACTAGAACAGACATTGATTAACATGAACACAGAGACAGCAAAAATCTATTAGTCTTATCAGAAGTTTGTCTTTAAAAAAATTATCCACAAAATTCAAAATCTACTATTCCTGGAGCACCTAAATGTCTAAGCATGAATAACTAAAGGCAGGTGCAAAGGACTATTTAAAAGATATCCATTAGACAAATTATAGCCAAATGCACTTTTAAGCAACTTAGTGTTTGTTGCTTGCTGGCACTGTCATCATCAGCATATTTTATGTCCACTGTAGGACGAAGGCCACTCCCTGCGACCTCCAATTACCCCTGTCCTGCGCCAACCGATTCCAACTAGCACCCGTAAATTTCCTAATTTCGTCGCACCACCTAGTCTTCTGCCATCCTCTACTGCACTTCCTTTCTCTTGGTACCCATTCTGTCACCCTAATGGTCCACCGGTAATCTAATCTGCACATTACATAACCTGCCAAGCGCCATTTTTTCCTCTTAATGTCTATTACAACATCATCTATACCCGTTTGCTCTCTAATCCAAACCACTCTCTTTCTGTCTCTTAAAGTTATGCCTAGCATTCTTCATTCCATTAATCTTCGTGTGGTCCTTAACGTGTTCTCAAGCTTCTTTGTCAATCTCCAAGTCTCTGCCCCATATGTCAGCACCGGTAAAATTCACCGATTGTATACTTTCCTTTTCAGTGATAATGGTATGCTCCCAGTCAGGAGCTCACGATGTCTGCCGTATGCGATGCAACCCATTTTTATTCTCTTGTGAATTTCCTTCTCATGGTTAGGGTTCCCTGCGATTAGTTGACCTAGGTAAACATACTCCTTCACAGACTCTAGAGGCTGACTTGCGATCTTGAACTCCTGTTCCCTTGCCCGGTTATTTATCATTATCTTTGTCTTCTGCATATTAATCTTCCTTCCCACTCTTACACCCTCCCTGTTAAGGTCCTCAGTCATCTGTTGTAACTCGTCCGCAGTGTTGCTGAATAGAACAATGTCATAGGCAAACCGAAGGTTGCTGAGGTATTTGCCGTCGATCCTTACTCCTTAACCTTCCCAGTTTAATAGCTTGAATACTTCTTCCAAGCATGCAGTGAATAGCATTGGAGAGATTGTGTCTCCGTGTCTGAACTCTTTCTTTATATGTATCTTCATACTTTGCTTGTGTAGAATTAAGGTGGCTGTGGAATCTCTGTAGATACTTTTCCAGGGTATACACGTAAGCGGTCTGTACTCCCCGATTATGCAATGCCTCTATGACTGCTGATACCTCTACTGCATCAAATGCTTTTTAGTAATCTATGAAATCCATTTAGAGAGGCTTATTGGACTTTGCGGATTTCTCGATAACCTGATTAATGACACAGATGTGATCCATTGTAGAGTATCCCTTCCTGAAGCCAGCCTGTTCCCTTGGTTACGTTACGGTTGGAGTGCAACACCCCGGGCAAAAAGTATGCTCTACCAGCATGCCTCATCGAAACGACAAGTGGATTCCTAATTTGCTGTGGTTGTCTGGAGTGGTTACCAGTCTGGCAGGTGCACCGCAGTACTTACAGGCCCCTTCGTGCGTGTGCATGCCTAAGCGAAACAAAGAGTGGATTCCTAATTTGCTATGGTTGTCTCAAGTGGATGCCGGTCTGGCGGACGCCCCGCAGCATTCACAGGCCCCTTTGTGTGTGTGCGTGAAAACCCGTTCCGTGAACCCAGGACCTGCAGGCTGCCGCCAGCGGAGGCACGCTCGTGAAAACGTCAACTGGGAGAATGGATCAATCACCCATCCACTACCAGATGCCCTTTCTGCAAAGCAGCGACGCGCGAAAGAGAAGTGCTCAGCTGCCTACGATCCCCAGGACCTACGGGTTGCCACCAGCAGAGGCAAACTCGGGAAAACATCGTCCTGGGAAAGTGCGTGCCGCCACCAAGCACCGTGGGACTCGGTGCATGTCACGTGACATTGACGTGAACAAGATCCCACCTACAATTTTGGTGGACCTATTTAAAGGGCCTCGCAATGTACTTTTTCACTTCATTCTCTTCTTCTTACCTTTCACCAACCATTGAATAAACTGTGCAAGTGTCACACTAGAAGTCGTCTCGTCCCTGCGTGATCACCATGGTCTACCAGACGCTCGCAGCCTGCCGACAAGTCCCCGCTACCCAATAGTAACGCCGGTCGAGGTTGAAGAACCAGGCGTCGCAACAACTGTCGGCAGCGGTGGGGTTTGCTACCCTGGAGAACACAAATGGTTGGCAGTGATTGGGATTCGCTACCCGGGAGACCCCAACTTTGGACGACATCTAAGAGATCGTTTCCTCTTTGTCCTGGCGACAACGTTCAGAAGGAAGGTGTCAGGATTCATGACTGCATATGGTGAGTGCACGACTTTTCTTCACTGAGATATCACTTGGCTTTATGTATTCTTTCTTTTTTTTTTTTAGAAGTACAGAGCAGTGATTTTTCTTTAACCGTTGACGGAAGTTTTGAGTACGTTGAGGTTGTTATAGAGTGAAGAGTTAGCAGCACTGAACTTGAAGGCACTAAAGAAGTGGGAATTGTTGAGCTTGGCCAGAGAGTTGGGCCACCAAATTGCCGAATCAAAGAGAAAGCTGGAGATCATAGAGGCGATCAAAGCAACCGGGGCAGACGACGATGAACTGAAGGAATACCTAGAGAACATTGCGGATAAGAAGGAAGAGCGTAAGCGCATAGAAGAAAATGAAGAGCGTAAGCGCTTAGAAGAAAAGGAAGAGCGTAAGTGCATAGAAGAAAAAGAAGAGCGCAACTGTGTTGCTCGCAACACACTCGAAATGAAGTGCCTAGAGATTGAGCTCCTGAAAGCTCAAAATACTGAAAGACCTAGCACAGAGGCACGTGAAAGCAAGCACGATGAACTGAAGGAATGCCTAGATATCATAGCGGATAAGGAAGAAGAGCGTAAGCGCTTAGAAGAAAAGGAAGAGCGTAAGCGCCTAGAAGAAAAAGAAGAGCAGGCTGCATGTGTGGCCAAAGAAGAGTGCGACCTCGAAATGAGGCGCCTAGATATTGAGTTTCTGAAGGCTCAAAATACTGGAAGACCTAGCACAGAGGCACGAGAAAGCGAGCGCAGAATGACAGAGACTTGATGGCACCCTACGCAGTAGGAGGGGACATAGGTCTTTTTCTGATGCAGTTTGAACGCACATGGCCGCAACACTTGCTCACGGTACTGCCACGTGAGGTAGCTGATATCATTGCCTGCATGGGGAAAGAAGAAGCAGAGGACTTCGATGAAGTCAAAGCGAGTCTGCTTAAAAAGTATAGATTAGCAGCAGAAGCATTCAGGTGAAAATTCGGGGAGGTCGAGAAGACCAAAAGTGAGTAATACTCGGATTTCGCATACACCTTGGAGGTAAACCTGAAAGAATGGCTCAGAGAAGAGGGTGCACTCGGCGACGCCGAAAAGATAATGCAGTGTGTTGCATTAGAACAGTTCTACCGCCGGCTGCCAGAAAACATCAAGTATTGGGTTCAGGATAGGCCAGGCGTGGACACTATCATGAGAGCGGCCGATCTCACTGAGGAGTACGTAACTCGCCGTGCGTTCGAAGGCAACGAAGATCCTAAGAAGGAGATGAATAAATACAGACCCGGCTAGCCAGAGCGATGGTCAAAGTCGAGTCAGTATAAATCAAAGGAAAGGTCAGATTCGGTGAAAAATAGTGACGAGAACAGCAAGGGAAATGAGGAGTCACCCGAACAGAGGGCAGAAAGGCAAAAGAAAAAAGCTTTCGAGGCAAAGAAACCAGTAGTTTGCTACAACTGCCAGCAAACGGGGCATATCTCCGTGGGCTGCAAAAACCCCAAACTAGTGTTAATGTCACTAACTAGTAACGAGGAAAATCTGAAATTGGTAGAACTGTACATTCGAGACCTCATGGTAAACGGCAAACCGTGTCGGGTGCTTCGCGACTCAGCAGCCACAATGGACGTGGCATCCGTCTTATATAGATGAAGGCCAGTTCACGGGAGAATGTGCTTGGATAAGGCAAGCCGTAGAGGCCTCCAGTGTTTGTCTCCCTATGGCAAAGATTCGTATCGAAGGCCCTTTTGGAGTACTGGACACTGAAGCCGCCGTCTCGGCACATCTCCCGCCACAGTATCCATATTGTTTTCTAACAAATCTGAAGATTTGCTGCGACGCAGGGGAATCTGGTTTAGTGAAGGAATAGTGCAAGCCTTAACTCGTTCCAAGGCAAGAGAGCTCGCGGCAAAGGCAGTGTACAAATGTCCAGTGGTGGAGGAAACAGGTTTGACGGAGGATTCGTCAACCAGCACCGAACAGGACAGCCCTATTGGGGATATTGTGGAAAGTGCACTAGCTGATGAAGAGGTCAGTAAAGCACCAGAGCCTGAAATGTCTCGAGAGACAGAATTTAGGAGAAAGTTATTGAATGTAAGCCCTGCCACAATGATTCCTGAGCAGCAAATGTGCAAGGCCCAAAGTAATGCTAAGCATTACTATGACAGGACGGGTCGGACGCGACGCTTTGAAGTTGGGGAAAAGGTAATGATCCTGAAACCCTCATTGAAAAACAAACTACAGGTTCAATGGGAAGGACCGGCTGACATAATTCAGAAATTATCTGAAACAAACTACGTAATCATAGTACCGGGAAACAAAGGACACCACAAGTGTACCACAGCAATCTACTTAAACCCTACAGGCAAAGGGAGGCCATTGTGAACATGCCCCTTAACCAACCTGAGGAGATGCCTGTCGACTTTCCGGAGTTAACATCAGTAACGGTGGCAAAAGACATTCACAGGACCATGAACAAGCTAGTTGAACAGGTGGAGTTGAATCACAATCAAAGGGCCGAACTGAGGGAGCCCGTGTTTGAATTTAAAGACATTTTCAGACACACCTGGCAGGACCACTGTGATCGTTCGTGATAGAGAGTTAACCTCATCGGACCCAGTTCGTTCGAAAGCTTATCGCGTTTCACCTCGTCAATGTCACGTCATGGCTGCTGAAATAAACAAGATGTTAGAGCTAGATGTAATCAAACCCGGAGAGAGTGATTATACCTCGCCTCTTATTTTGGTTGAGGTCCCAGGAAAGGAGCCGCGACCATGTATCGACTACCGCAGGCTCAACTTAATCACAAAGGACCAGACCTACCCAATATTGCATATCGAGGAAAGGCTTGAGAGAGTTAGCAGTGCTAATTTCATCCCCACGCTCGATTTAGTCAGAGGGTACTGGCAGGTTCCGTTGACCGAGAGGGCAAGCAGGCTTGCGGCATTTATTTCCTCGATGGGAACCTTTCGGCCAAAGTCCTGAGCTTCGGATTGAAGAATGCTCCCTATTGCTTTTCTAGCCTTATGGACCAGGTGCTATGGGGAATGGTGGACTTTGCAGTTCCATATCTCAATGACATAGCAATCTTTTCTTCATCATGGGCGGACCATATGCAACACCTGCGAACCGTGTTGTGTCATCTACGAGAGACCAACTTAACTGTCAAGGCTCCCAAATGCCAATTAGGGCGCGTGGAGGTAGCTTATCTAGGTCACATAATAGGGCATGACCATCTTCGGCCTTCCGAGGTTAAACTGACCGCAATAGACAATTTCCCGCAACCACGCACCAAGCGGGACATCAGATCATTCCTTGGCTTGGTGGGTTATTACCAAAGATATATCCCGCGGTATTCCGAGATTGCGAGTTCTTTAACGGATGCTCTCAGAAAAACAGAACCACAAATGGTAAAGTGGGATGGCGCAAAAGAAAAGGCTTTTAGTATGCTGAAGAACACACTAACGAGTCAGCCAATGTTGAACGCGCCCGACTACTCTAAGCCATTCATTCTTCAGTGTGATGCCAGCGACAGGGGTATGGGAGTGGTGCTTTGTCAAAAGAGAGATGACGAGAACGAACACCCTGTACTGTACGCCAGTAAAAAGCTTTCAGTTCGTGAGGAAGCATACAGTGCATTAGAAAAGGAATGCGCCTGCATAGTATGGGCGGTGTGCAAGCTAGCTTGCTATATCACTGGTTCAAGGTTCACCATAGAGACTGACCACTGTCCCCTCACATGGCTGCAGTCCATGTCTATGAAAAACGGTCATCTTTTGCGCTGCAGCTTGGCTCTTCAAGAGTAAACCTTCGATATTTGCTACAAGAAGGGTAAGCGTAACGGCAATGCCGAACCAACGGTCCGAGTCGTTGCCCCTAGAGTAACGAAAGCCTCATGGTCACTCGGGTTTCCATGGCATTTTTACGTTGGTATTTTATTTCATACCTTTCTTTTTATTATCGCGAAGTTGTAGTTGACAGTTAGCTGATTTTAGTAACCATGTCTTAACGCTTTCAAGAAATGGCTGTCTTAAGTGTTCAGGGGGGGAAGGATGCATGACAGGGATGGGAAAACAGTAGCGGGTTTTTTTTGTTGTAAAGCCTGGTGTATCTTGGGGGAGGGTGGCATTGCACTCGCCGTTCTGTGGTTGTGGGTCCGGCACTGTTCTGGGGTGATTGCTTGCCCAAACAGGAGACGAAAAGTTGCGAGACCGGTTTGCAAGTCCAGTTCACCGGACCGGACCAGGGAGAAAAGGCACAAGAATGCTGCAAGGAGTGATGAACGACGGCCAGAAATCTACCAACTACGAACCAAGAGTTCGTCACCACTGAGGAAAATTCTGCTGCTGAAACAACGATCCCTCGCCCAGTGGCTGCTGGCCCCTATGCGTCGGGATCTTCCTCCCCTGCCGGAGATGCTGTTATGGCTGGCGTGTAACACCCTGAGCAAAAAGGATGCTCTACCACCATGCCTCATCGAAACAAAGGCTGGATTCCTAATTTGCTGTGGTTGTCTCGAGTGGATGCCGGTCTGGCGGACACCCCGCAGTGTTCACAGGCCCCTTTGTGCATGTGCATGAAAACCCTTTCCGCGAACCCAGGACCCACGGGCTGCCGCCAGCGGAGGCACGCTCGTGAAGACGTCAACTGGGAGAATGGATCAATCGCCCATCCACTACCAGACGCCCTTTCCGCGAACCAATGACTCGCGAAAGAGAAGGGCTCAGCTGCCTACGATCCCCAGAACCCACGAATTGCCACCAGTGTAGGCAAACTATGGAAAACATCGTCCTGGGAAAGTGGGTGCCGCCGCCAAGCACCGTGGGACTCGGTGCATGTCACGTGACGTTGACGTGAGCAAGATCCCACCTACAATTTTGGTGGACCTATTTAAAGGGCCCCGCAAGGTACTTTTTCACTACATTCTCTTCTTCTTACCTTTCACCAACCATTAAATAAACTGTGCAAGCGTCACCCTAGAAGTCGTCCCGTCCCTGCCTGATCGCCATGGTCTACCGGACGCCCGCAGCCTGCCGACAACGCCACGCTACCCAATAGTAACGCCGGTTGAGATTGAAGAACCAGGCGTGGCAACAACTGTCGGCAGCGGTGTTGTACGCTACCCTGGAGAACGCAACAGGTGACTGAAGTCCAGTGTTGCCCTTATTCTATTGGAGATTATTTTGGTAAATATTTTATATAATACTGGGAGTAAGCTAATGGGCCTATAATTTTTCAGTTCTTTACAGTCTCCCTTTCTGTGGATTAGTATAGTGTTTGCATTCTTCCAGTTTTCTGGGACCCTTGCAATTGATAGACACTTCGTATAGAGAGCTGCCAATTTTCCTATAATTATGTCTCCTCCATCTTTGATTAAATCGACTGTTATTTCATCCTCTCCTGCTGCTTTTCCCGGTTTCATGCCTTGCAAGGCCCTTCTGACCTCATCTCTAGTTATAGGAGGAGTTTCTGTATACTGATCATTATTGTTTCGAATAGAGTACTCCTGAGTCCTCTGGGTACTATACAGGTCAGTATAGAATTCTTCCACTGCTTTTAATATACCTTCAAGATTGCTGATATTAGCCTGCTTATCTTTCAGCACATACATCTTGGTTTACCCTATGCCAAGTTTCCTTCTCACTAATTTCAGGCTGCATCCATTTTTGACAGCATCTTGTCTTTCTCACATTATAATTTTGAATATCACTTATTTTCGTTTTGTTGATCAGTTTTGACAGTTCTGCGAATTCTATCTTATCTCACGAGTTGGACACTTTCATTCTTTGTCGTTTCTTTATTAGGTCCTTTGTTACTTAGGAGAGCTTGCCTACTGGTTGCCTTGGTGCCTTGCCTCCCACTTCAGTTGCTGCCTCTGAAGCCAGCCTCGTTACGGTTTCATTCATTACCTCTATGTCATCTTCCTCTCTCTTGTAAGGCTGCATATTTGTTCGCTAGCACCAGCCTTTATTTATCTGCTTTTACCCTTTCTGCCTCTAGGTTGACCTGTTTTTTCTTGACCAATTTTACTCTTTCTCTTTTCAAATTGAGGTGAATCCTAGCCCTCACTAACTTATGATCACTGCTTTACCCTACCTATCACTTCTACATCCTGCACTATGTTGGGATCGGCAGAAAGTATGAAATGAATTTCATTTCTTGTTTGACCATTAGGGCTTTTCCAGGTCCACTTTCTGTTGTGTTTCCTGAAAAAGGTGTTCATTATTCTAAGTTTATTCATTTCTGCAAATTCTACCAGCACCTCTCCTCTAGCGTTTCTAGAATCGACGCCGTAGTTGCTGATTGCCTGTTCACCCGCCTGCTTTTTCCCAACTTTTGCATTGAAGTCACCCATTACTACTGTATACCGAGTTTGCACTTTTCTCATTGCTAATACAACATCTTCATAAAACTGATCTAATTCCTCATCATTGTGACTGGATGTTGGAGCACAGTCTTGTACTACCTTTAATCTATACCTCTTATTAAGTTTGATTAGGACTACTGCTACCCTCTCATTAATGCTGTAGAATTCGTCAATGTTGCCCGCTATGTCCTTATGGATTAGGAATCCTACCCTGTATTGCTTCTTATCAGGGAGACCTCTATAGCAGAGGACATGGCTGTTATTTAGCAATGTGTAAGCCTCACCAGTTCTTCTAATCTCACTAAGGCCGATAATATCCCAAACAATGTTTGATAGTTCCTAAAGGAGTCCTGCTAAGCTAGCCTCACTCGAGAGGGTTCAGGTGTTAAACATTGCAAGGATCAGTTTCCATTGGTGGCCTGTCCGGACCCAGAGATTCTTAGCACCCTCTACTGTGTTACAGGTCTGACTGCCGCCTTAGTCAGGCGTGCCGCAGCTGCTGGGGACTGAGGGCCATTGGTTAATTGTAGATATCATCAGGGAGGTAGTGGCCGAATACTGCACCAGGGAGGCCAATTCCTGTTCTGGTGAGTGTGCAGGTTGATAATTATCGGTCTGCAGAGGCACCTCCGGGGCCCTCCAACAATTGTTTTTATTGTAACAACTCAGCAGGTTTCCATGTTATCATTGATGCTGGTATGGCTCTTAATGCATACAGACATGCCAATTGCTCCTCATGTATCTAACAAAGTTATATTCCTCAAGTCTGCTAATTTGGCTGGCCTCTCCAAGAACTGAGTAGACCTCAGTGGTGGCTGCGGAAGTTCAGGGGCCATATTCTGAAACGTTTGCCTTCCACGATAGTTTCGCTGGTGCGATAGTCACATTCAATAAATCAAGCGACTGCTTACCCGTGACGTCAGTGTGCACTACCAACATGCACTGTCGAACGCTTCACATCGCATGAGAGAGCGCACCGTGTGAGTGCAGAGTGGCTAGGGTGTGTTGTTTTCGAGTGTAGTGGCCGCAGTACGGGTTCTGCGCACTGACTACAGTTGGTTATGGCCGCTTTAGGTAAAATAAATTGAATAAGGCAGTGTGAAAGGTTTTATTTTAAATGAATCAACAAATATCGCCACGAACCAACGCGTGTAAGACGCCACCAAAAAAGGGCTACTATGAACTACCACCTATCTATCTCTTCAACACTCCGCCACCAACCAAACGCCAAAAGACGCGTTTGTTTATTCAATATATGTCGAGAGCACTCATCGATACCATGATGTTAAAATGACGTAGGCCGGAACTACTAGATGGCGCTGCTTATTTTCTGGTTTTGCTAAAACCGCCAATCAGCGGGCGCCGTTGGTGGAGGCATCGCTAAGGCGATCGTTTCGCGGAAGAACATTTCGGAATATGGGCCCTGCTTAAAAAAATTTGCAGTTTGTGTTAAGCGGATTTGGTTTCCACTGAGCCTATGAGAATTCAGCCAAATATTTACACAGTGTTCCTCAAATCCGAAAATTCAGCTTAACAGGTTTTATTTTAACAAGAATCTGCTGTACTTGATCTAGATGCATCCAGTATATTTCGGTAATTGAAGCAAGTTGTTTGTACATGCCATACAATACTGCCAACCACCGATGCCAGTTTTCCCCTCAATTCGAATGAAGTTTTACCTAAATTTCCCTAGATTTTTGTGAAATGTGGCGAGACTCAAGCTGAAATGATGTCACTGTGCAAGTTATGCAAACAATGCGGCCTCTTACTCGAAATCACATATACACAAGAAGATGTCAGTATGTGTATACTTTGTTGTTGCCCATAGTTGTTTTGCACCTACTGCAAAGCCCCAAGATTACACGGAACCTTATTCGAATTGTAAGGAAGATGGGCACCAAACGTACCTTACAGAATGTAAACATCAAAACAGTGCACCACTTCGAGACACCAATGTAAAAGATGTGAATTATTTTCTTTGCATGCCGTGTACTGATGCAACTCTGCCACACTTGCATGTCATCTGTAGTGAAGCATAAAATATGTGGCAAATCTTTCGTCCACAGCAAAACTCGCCCAAACACATAACCACTGGGACTCTGTCCAAGGTTGCTCTGCCTATCGGCGGTTCCCGGTAAATTTTAGTATATGTGCATGTGTAGACTGTTTAATGCCACAACTACACTGTCATGCTTGGCACTAAGTATACATGTCCACTTACGGCCAGATGTGCCTGTACTGCTTTGTTTAACATTTCAGCATGCATTTGTTTTGCTGTTTACAGAATAACAATTTCATTCAGAGTGCACAGACATCGACAGCACAGCTAAAGGTACTAACGGCAAAATCGTAGTAGCAGTACTGTGCCACCTTGCACCCTGTCATTTACTTGGCACGATGCGTTCACTGCACTGTTGTATGGTCAAAAGTCATGCTTCAGATGTGGTGCAAAGGTCATTTGCGGTGATTGTAATCAAAACATGCCATCACGTCAGCAGTTTTGCCGTTTCAATGTCTTTGCCTATTTCCCAAACAAGGCTTAAAATCCTTAAATCTGGTGAAATTTCCCTATAGTTCGCTGCATTGGTGCCATACAACATTTAGATATGAAAAAAAAGAGTGATTGCCTTCAAAGCTGCAGTCGAACATACTCTTAAATGCTCTTGCCATTTTTACTGAAAGTGCATTTTAACAAAGAATCCCATGAAAAATGAGGCAAGAAATGCACTACACCAAACCACAGGGTCTAGCTACATATTTAAACTAGCTACAAATTGGCAATTACACCTCAATATTTAACCCCTTAATGACAAAAAAATTAAGAATTAGATTATAGGCTTTTACGTGCCAAAACCACGATCTGATTATGAGGCCCGCTATGGTGGGGGACTCAGGAAATTTGGACCAGCTGGGGTTCGTGCACTTAAATCTAAGTACACAGGTGTTTTCACATTTTGCCCCCATTGAAACGCGATGGCAGGGATTCGATCCCGTGACCTCGTGTTTAGCAGCCTTACACCACAGACGCTAAGCAACCATGGCGGGTCTCTTTAATGGCAGTTTGGTTGAAAACAAATTAGTGGTTATTTTTCATGAAAAGCATAACTGCAATGCTTTCTTAGTGGCATCTGCAGCACAGTGTAGGTCAGCCATAGGCAGTGAAACACTGTTTCTCACTAGGTGCAGGTCTATAAGCAACAAAAAGAGCAATTTAAGAGGTTCTTTTTTTTTCTCTGTATGTTACAAGAACTAAGCCCCTGACAAATTATGCACAGATTACAATAAATGGGGTTTCTATTCTCTTATCTCATTAATGCACACAAAAAAAATCTAGATATAAAGAAACAAACAAGCTTTTGGGTTTTAGAAATACAATAGCCCTACCATAACCTTAAATTACCCATCAAAATAGAAAAGTGTTGAGAAAGGCACCGTCACTCACCTTGGTACGTGTCATCTCCTCAATTGTAGTCTTACAAACATTGTTTAACAGTGCCTTGTCTAGTTTGTCAACAGAATCTTTGCACACTTCATGCATCACAGTGAACAGCAAGTTTCTATGAGAGGATGACAACTAGAAAAGAAACGAAAGTTTTGCTGCATTACTCTATGAGGCAATATCTACATCAAAGACAAAGATTTGCTAAACAAGGCATACTACTGGGCAAGTAATTTCTTGCTTAGACATTGAAATCACCAAGTGGAGACAAGACAATGACGAAGTTGGCAGGATAAAAGCGAATTTGTAATGCAAGTTTAGAGCTTGTGCTTGTCCTGCCAACTTTGCTTTCGTGTTGTCTCTACTTCTGGACGAATATCTGCACCAGGAAATCATATTCAATTAAACATT
Source organism: Dermacentor andersoni (assembly GCF_023375885.2). Taxonomy (NCBI): domain Eukaryota; kingdom Metazoa; phylum Arthropoda; class Arachnida; order Ixodida; family Ixodidae; genus Dermacentor; species Dermacentor andersoni. The sequence continues at coordinate 153,328,151 of NC_092814.1, forward strand.
TGTATCATTCAGACATGCACAGAGTTGCTTGGAGGTGATATACACTAAAAAAGACTATATTTACTTTTGACTCCTTCGTCAAGTAGTCATGGCAGCTACTCAAGACAAGATTAGGCCAATGGTTGCCAATAACTTGTAGCGAGTGACTGACTGCACGGCAGACGCTGTCTTGTTTGTCTCCCAAGCTTTCCACAAGGGCTTCAACAATGCCTGAATAGAAGAAACATTCACTTAGACATGCAGCAATTATATGGGTTATTTTCTACACAGCATGAATTTCAGATTTGTATTAGCACCATGCAACCTATGATATTATGCTCGCACATAGGCTGCATGGCCAAGAACCATCAGAAGCGAAATTCTGGATACCATGAGAATAGCTTTTCTTAAAGCCAAATTCTCTTAAAGCTTGGAATTGGGAGATACACTGTGTTATGCCACATAGCAAGCATGCACTGCAGCCTTCAATTTAAGGTCACGTGTATGGGCTGCAACCATGACAAAACTTTTTGCAGCAGCCAAATGTTATCCAGACTTTACTCTCGGTGGTACAATGTACTTTCCTTATGGCTGGCTGTCAGTGCATAACATTGTAGCATCTTGCAGCATTGGGAGGCTACACACACTCAAAGAATGCTCAATAGCACAGAAAAGCCATACCGTCAACCTGGCCACCCGTCTTGAAAGAAGCATCTGCAACCATCTTCAGTGCTTCGACTTCTATGCTTGCTTGATGCTGGTCAGTGGGATGGCTGAAGGAGGTGAGGAAGCAACCAGTAATAGTATTAAATACAACTGTATAGGCTAATCAGTTGATGCTGCCTAGCTAATTGTACACTATTTACAGCGACACAGTGAAGCTAAGTGCATTTCTTTCTTAAATACAAAAAAAAAATTGTAGCTGGGAGCATACCTTTACACATGAACAGCAAGTCCGAGGGGGGGGGGGGGGGGGTGAATAGCAGTTTTTGAAACCGAATCAAATACAAATTGAATAGTGCCAGAATCGAACAATGAATATTTTTCTAATAGATCGCAAATAATGTACAAGCTTCTAATCAATAATAAAAAACAACTTTAACAACCTAGTTTTCACATCAATAATTGAGTATTTCATTACACTGCACATTATAAAGCATCCTTTATTAAACGCACAAAGGAAACAAAGAACAACTAGGCAGATTGTTTGCAAACTCAGGGTTCTAAAGAGAATTCGTCATTCATAATCAACATATAAAGTCAACATTGTGGACTAATTGTTATCTAAGTATACTGTCGTGTCAAGACATGCGTGTCATTTGCAACAATGGCAGAGTGAAAAAAAAAACAAGCATTTTTTATCTAGTTCGAATTATCACGGCAGACAGTCCACAATTGTATAAAGTATAATTGTATAAACAACTGTATAAAGTATGCTGCAATGAAACATACTCTGATTTAATCTGACGAGTGGAAAAGGTGAAGCGTGTTCCAATAGTGCCAAACAATATCCATTGCCAGATGCCATGTCTAATTGTTCTATTGCAAGTGATCCAGTTACTGAAAAAATCTGGTTGAATGAGCGACACAGCATGCTCTAGTAATGTCCACTCAGGATGGGATGAAAAATATTGCATTTCTGCTTCAATTTCATGTTTGATTGTGTTCAGTCGACAATGTAACATATTAAGAAATACACATATTTTCAAATAGTAAGTATTCGATTCGAGGGCCAAATTCAGTATGACAATATTCAATTCATTATTTTAACGTTTTGAATATTTGCACACCCCTAAAAAGCAATAAACAAGCACATTATAGTGTTATGCAATGAGGTGAGTGCCAAATGCATCAGATAAAGGGAAATTGTGTTCATGCAGTGCTTGTAAATCAATGTCCCCTAAATATAAACAAGTACTGCCAGCAGCATTTCAGAGCTTAAAGAGGGGCAGGCAATGGGTGGGGGAAGGGGGGGGGCTCTGGAGCGTGAAAAAGAAGGAAGAGGATCATGAGTACCCGTGCAATTCAAATAGCTGTGAAGTGCGTCTTTATCGAAATGATGAGTTGGTAGAACAGGCTTTAACAAAGAATATACACATACCTATGCTTTATAAGTTATGCGCTATACAAAAGCTAGCTTCTTTGCTCAGAGATGCATAAAATGTTTATCACAGCCAGAGAAGTTTCACATGACAGCTGCTGCCACTCTGTAACCACATAGCTGATTCCAGTCAATTATGCTGTCTGCACTCCTGCTGTGTTGTGTTTTTCATGAAGGCACATAAAAGCACAACCACACAAAACTTACAATAAGGAAGTGCAAGGCAGTAGAAAAAAAAAAAAAAAAGCTGTCATCTGCACAGGCGATTTTAAACTTGCTTTATGGCTGCGAGGTTAGAATAATTATAATTTTGACGGTTGCTGTTAACACTGGAGAAATATAACACGAGAATGCACAGACCTTAACATTACAAGATACAACACATCAATGCTGCTCGAGGTTATGATCTCATTAACTATAGCACTCAAGTAAAGAAAGAAAAGGAACTACATATTTAGTATAGTACGATAGCATATGTGCGGTCTAGCCATTAGCCAAGAGCGATACCAACATTATTTATAACATTTACTAACGGCTCTTTGTCCAAGCCATCGGCGTTGGTAGACACAGCACGCGGAGAGCTTGGTCAGCATTTCCTAACGTAGGGTCGGAGGAGCCCCCAAATAAACACTATCAGATGGACAACTAGAACGCATTCAATGAAAGTCACAAATGTAGTATTCCTCGTAGCAACATTTTACTCCTCTATTTCAAGCGCCACATTTCTTATTGAGCAGAAAAGCACACTCGAATTGTACCATCAACGAAAAGTGATGCAGTGTGCGCAACACTAACCATACGTTAGGTACATTTCAGGGTGTCATCGTAAACAGTATACGATAATGGTGATGACACATGAGGCGAGCAAGAGTCGGCAACCAGCTATCAAGCTTTGTAGACACGCCTCCTTTGACTAGCCGGTTTCTTTCCACCAAGTATGTCCTTCAACGTACTCATCACTTCTATTAAGCCGTCAGATCTGCAGTGAAGCTCGCTTGCTATGTTTATTTTTACAAAAGATCAGAGCATATCCGGGCGGAAAATAAATAAAATTTTCTGTTGTGCTGCAAAGTAACATGAGCTCCGGTGTCACATTATATAATATACTCACAAGACTTTCGCTTTTGTGATCGTAGTACCAACACGACCTTCGAAGATAAGGCATCATCAATGATCATTTGGTTTAACGCACGCAAGATATGGAGCAAATGCAAAGGTCAAATATCACACTTGTAGCAACATCCAACGCCTCGACAGCCAAACAGCCGTCCATATGCAAACGTAAACCATAGCATAAAGTGCGTAAACCGTAAACCACGGCTACAACAGCGCCACGGGTGGCGGCGGTGGCTGCCACCGGGACTATTGCTGGCGAGAGTACACGGAGTAAACGTTACTCTCGTTACGAGGTGCCCACCAATGAGTGAACGACAAATCTTCGGCTTTTGCAGAACACTTGAGGGGGGTTGGGACGATTTTATTTGAGCGGCGTGTGGTTTTGCTACTTTATGCATAAAAAAATTCTCTTGAACTGTGGTCTTCGCTTATATTCAGGCAGCAAAAGGTACGTGCACCTTGCACGATCACTTCCTTTTTAGCGCGCGGTCACGGGCAAGTACAGTTCGGAATTCACTATCACCGCGGAGGTTTGGTCAATAATTGATTCTTGCCTTTTCTCCCGATTACAAGCGCTTGCCACGCGTTAGGGAGCTCGCTAGACTCTAGTGCCTGTTAAACTAATCCTTTTAGTTGAGTTGCGCTAAAGCTGCGTTGAATTCTTAATCTTTGACGACTGTTTTGTCATCGAGGTCACCCACAGTTCGTTTTACGTATAGTACCAGAGCTGTTATGCGCGAATTATTGCGATGTGGTGTTCTCTAGGCTATCGTTGATATGTATCTACGTCGTACGCGTTAATTGTTTGAAGATTACTGACAGTGATGCGCTCTGTATTGTGGCTGAGGTTTCTTGTGCATAGTGCGCGACGTTTTCGTATCATAATCTTCGTCCTGAACGTCGGCGACGGCTAGCTCGCGAGAAAAAAGATCTGCCTGATGAAAGATATAACGCTAGGACAGGGGCCTTAAAAACGCCAGCAGTTGTACAGTCTGCCTACCAAGATGTTTGCCACTGCGCTTAGTGATAAGAACACTTGCATCACCGAATAAGCGTCTCTCTCTCTCTCTCTCTCTCTCTTTTTTGCGTTCGGGCCATGTCGCGCGTTTGCATGTTGTACGCGAAGTTCAGTCCTCCGTCGATTGTGAAGCTCTAGTTATGATGTCAATCGCGTGCTTCTAGGGCATTGCGTGGACCACCTGCGCGAAAGCTTATTGTACGCGTTTCTCCTGCTTTCTGAATGTGCAAAATTTTTTGTTGAATTCGACCCTTGCGTGAACTGTTTAGTTTGTTTTCGGAAACCAGGAACAAGAGCGTAAGCCATCGTCTGTGTGCTTGTCATGCGCGAAAGTTAGAATTGCGTCAAGGAAACATTTGCGTTTTAATTTATTTGTTTGCGTGCGTGTGCTTTTATAGGAGGCAAGCAAGCATTGCGGGGAAGTGCATTTATGGCAGCTCAAAATATGAGCGCTTGCCTTGTGATTCGGGCGCCTAACCAAAAATTTGGAGACCAACAGGTGTATTGTTCCTTGGACTGGTCCGTGCAGCAGCTCAAGCAGCACCTCTCCAAAGTCTACCCAAATAAGCCTGTAAGTAAATCCATGAAATTAGCATGTGGCTCATTGAACACGGGTGGAAAACATGCACTGTCGACACTTTTAAAATAATGAGCATTAAGTGCTTGTTCGTGGCTTTTGTGTTGAGCGTGCATGCATTGTCTTTAATTCCAAATATTGTTTGCAGTCCGCCTTCCGTGCTTTAATTGTTTAATTGTTATTTTATCTTATTTTCCAAAACTTGTGATCCTGTCACCTCTGATGATAGTACATCGCCAGGAGTCTCTGCGTGACCTTAAGCACTGCAGTGTGACATTGCATCACTTATTTGTTATTTGTGATGGCAGCCTATCAGAAAGGTCGAGTTGATGTGGAAGAGGACATTTTGTTCAAAATTCAAATGCTAATAGCAAATCGTTCTTGAAAACAGCATTCATGCTTACATACTTGCACGAAATTTCATATTAATGAGCTTCACAAGTTTTCCCCTATGCAGTCCTGAGTTGCTACATGTGTAGTACTACTAAAAAATGCACAGATTGATCTTGAATGGCCTTGAGTAAAGGCAAAAGCCTTATTATAGGTTGAACCCAGACTGGCAAAGTATATTCGAAGTTAGATCTTACAGGGGCTTATTTCAATAGTAGAAATACCGTTTGGTTCGCATTATATCACATAATAACCCCAAGTTTGCCAGGACAGTGCAAATACCTTTGTATTATACGAAGCAACAGCAGGAAGAACAGACTAATTTTTTATAGAACCTGCTAATGTTGTCATTGGGTGACATTTACATCACTTTGCACCTATTGGCATTAAGTTTCGTTAACCAGTGATGACACCAAGAAGAGACATTGTCAAAATCCATTTGTAGTGAAAGGTAATTTATTTATTTATTCAGTTTACCTGACAGGCTCGGAGGAGCATTGGGTAGGGGGGTACAGAAAAATGACAAATATTTAAGGCAGAAAAGGGATCTACAAAGTAGGAGAAACAAGTAAGTTTGTACACTGGAAGAAAAAGGAACACTGATAAACATTGGAAAAAATCCGTACAAAGTCAAGGGAGTACAATGCAAAACAAAGTCGAACAACATAGGCAAGCGAACATGTGAAGTTCCAAGAGTTAATGAAATTTGGCAGGATCTTTTCAAAAACAATATTATTCGGAAGGCTATTCCATTGTGCGATGGCGTGCGGTAATGCAAAGTTATTGAATGACTGTGTGTGGCCAAAAATGTGCCTGAAACTGAGATGGTTATGAAGTCGAGTAGATGTGCGAGAAGGAATTTCAAGCGACAAACGGCTCGACCATGAGTTATAGTAGCATTTATGAAAGAGTTATAGAAGGGCAACAGAGCGGCGGGAATCCGAGTCCGGAAAGGGAACATCGCGTTTAATTTGGGTAATGCTTGATTGACGGCTGTAATTAGAAGTTATAAAGCGGGCAGCACGATTTTGGATGGATTGCCAGGGTACGTTATTTCACAAGTGACATAGTCTTCAGTAAGAAGCTTAATAGTGGATGTTACAATGTTCAGGAAAGTTCTTGGAGGGCCCTAAACACTATTTAGCAAAATTGTGGAAGTTATGGACTAAAGGGCATCACTCATGAATATCCTCCAGCATTACATATCAAGAGTTATTGGCAAAAGTTACCCTTCAACCTCATGCATGGTGCTCACACTCCTTCCACACTGTGCATCTTGTAGGCTAAAGAGGGGCAGGCTCTTGCACCCATTCATCCACCCACTATACTTGTCACCCAGCATTCAGCTTACCCAGCATTCAGTGCTTCTATACTTCTCTGTGACATGATGTTTCTTTTGTTTTTCTTTGGTGTTGTGAGAGCTACTACTAGTTGTTTGGTGCTAATGACTTGCTAAACTCAAGAGGCTCTAGCTCGACTTAAGGTCAAGGTAAAAATGCTGCCATATGAAGCAGTAATGCAGAACCAGTGCTTAAATTTTTCTAATTGACAGCCCCATGCAAACGAAGTTCATCGAAGTAATTTTTCATTGGAAATTTGTTTTATAGCAACAGTTACTTTCAATAGCCTCTTTGTACCATCCAATGGTTCTGTACCCTTCATCATTGGCCACAGCCATAACGCCACAATTGACAGAAATCTTTAAAATATATTTTTCAAAGGGAGTGTTGCTAAACATCTAAATATGGCAACAAGCACACTACAAGATGTCGTTATTCATTTTGGCTGAGCATTATGCAACGAAACTAATTCATTGACTGTAAAGCACTTCTGTAAAAAAGTTAAGTTGCATGCTGAATCTTATAAAATTCCATGTACTACCCATGATTCCCATGGTGGTTGACTGCAGTGCCAGAGTTATCTTTACTAAGCTTGGTATGACAGTGTCTAAGGGGTGATCCATGGCTAAGAGTAATTTTCACACGCACGCACACATAAAAAAAAGAAAAATAAATTTATGTTGTGGGGAGCACCCGCCTCCATTTCCTCCCGCGTACCCACGTCGTCCCGTTCGCACGTGGCGGACGGGTCGTGCCGGCATAGACAAGGAGAGGCACTACGCGCCCTCCCTTTCTCCGTCGCTCTTGTGATGCGCGTACCCCTCTCCCCCCACGCGGCTCACGGGAAAGGGAAATGTATCTGGCGGGCGAGGAGGACTTCCCCTCGCAAAAAGGTAAAAAGGCATAAAAGTGCGCCACCGGGAGAGACTCTCTCTTGGGACGCCGACACCTGGACCGCCTGGACGAAAACACCTGCCGCATCCCGTGAGTGATCTCATTTGTCTGACCCACCCAGACAACGAGGCAAGCCTATTTACTACTATTACTGAGAGGACGCCCCTCTGCGAGTGTTCGCTATTGCTAATAGCAATAAACGTTATTACCGTTGACACCGCTGGTTGCCTTATTCGTTCGAACCCGGCGATTCCCGCGCTACGGGTTGGGAGTACCACAAAGCGACTGCGTGGGGCTAGACCCGGAGCTCGCCTTCAGCCCTAGCCGCACGCAGAGTGGAACCCCCACAATGTTGATTGAATTCATCAACTAATAAGGAAACTTCTCATCAAGTTTAGTTGTCATCTGCAGTATAGAAAGGAATAAAGTTGACTTCTTCCACATGATGGTGTCAAGCGCCTGCCATCAAAAGCATCGGTGAACGCTGTTTTCTAGACGCAGCTGCCAAGTTCAAGAAAAACTGAACACAGAATGTATGCCTTAATTCAAAAGATAGTTCATCGCGCTATTTGTCCATAAGAGACCTTCTGTCAAGGGTGAAAATATCGTGCATAAAAAAATGCTAGAAAAAAGGCATCTTTATGACCGTCGCAAGTTTAGACTGATTAGCAAACCAAAACTGAAACTCAGATTGGGGGATTACAGTCAACACCTAGCCCTGGTTGACTCAATTTTAAAAAGGCATTCAAAAAGAAGTCATAGAAGGAAGGCAGGACAGTGCGACTTCTCCTTCGATTTAAGTGCGTTTAAGAAAATTAACCAGCACCAGTCCACTTTGCCACCATTATGCCTGTTGATGCGGGCAAGCCACCAGTGCCAAGACCTCTTTATCAAGCCTTCAGCAGAGACATTGCAAAAGAGCCTGTGCCTCTACAATCCAGAGTTCCTTGCAGAAGGTTCAACAGTACAGATGAATTATTCAATTGTTAATGGGCAAGTGGTGCCTGAAGACAGAGAGTGTGACCTTGAAAACAGGGGAGACTGCAGCAGCCTTCGCTTTGCTCGTGTTCAATGAGGGTGTACCATACAGTATCATAAGAGTTCTCGAAAAGCTGGAGCTGGAATATAGTGTGCAGACAAGGAAGCACGTTGAGCAAGCGAAAGTGACTAAGGCAAGCTTCTCGGGAGCTCAGTCGAGCTCTTAACAGCTCTAAGTCACAAATAAGGAGGAGAAAGCTTGAAGTATATGCCACTGAGCGATGTGGGGTTCAAGAAAAAGGGTCCCTTGATTGATTGCCATTGCTCAGGAAATGTAGCATGTTTTGAAATATTTTTTTTCCCCCACTAAACACAACCTCCAGGAAAACTATCCTTTCTAACCGCATTGCCAAATTGTGCTTTCAAGGTGGCTTCGAGACTGAAATTTTGTGAGGAACAAGACTATGTACTTCTTCAATTTCTTAATTTCATTGAATGGATGAGGAGGGGGATTATATTTCTGACATACGGTGATAACATAAAAGTCAACCTTAGTTTTAAAGTGATGCACTGTTTACAAAAAAATTGCACAAGATGTAAAACAGCTGCCCTTATCCTGCACTTTAGGCTACTCAGAAAGTATGTGTTCAGAAAAGTTTGTCTTTAGCATTTTTGTTTTAAATAGCACCTAGTTCTCTGTAGTTCGATATAGAAAGTGTTTCATGTACGATTCGCAAAATGATTGCGACTTGACGCTAATAGTTGTGTGGTCGACTTTTGCACGGTCCCATCATATTTCTCTACATTGTAATGCAAAGTGGTAAGGTGTGCAGACACGGACACGAGAAGAGAAGTGGACAACACGAACGCCGTGTTCGTGTGTGCATGCCTTACCCCTTCTTTACATTATGAATCCTTGCCAACTAGCTCAGCTTTCTGTTCTTTTAAGTTTCTACGTTGTGTTGCTCATGCAAATGGGAAGTTGCAACTAAACCGAAGAGTAGAGTGATCATAAGGCTGGGCAAATAGGGTGAATGCCGAAAACACATCTGGTTTTTTCAAAAGGACCAAATTGAACAAATTTCTAGCTAAAGGTTGATGAAAAATGAAATGAGCAATTGTTGTTCTCATGTCCAGAGGCCAGAAGATCAGAAGCTGATCTATTCAGGACAGCTGCTAGAAGATGAAACAGCTTTGAAAGATGTGTTTCGAATGGTAAGTGAAAGCTAGTTTTTGAACATTGAATGATACAACAGTTGACTACTTCTAGTGGGCTGCACAGCACAGCCATGTTGTTTTGTTCTAATAGTAAGGATCATTGCTCAGCAGCTTAACAGTTTGTATGCACATGTGGTGTGGATTTTGCCTTCTTTTTTATTTTACTTGCACGTGTGTATATTTTTCCCCTACTTTAATCTTTTTTTTTCATTTTCATTGTCTATTTGATCACTTTATAACTCTTATGTCATAGCAAATGCTGGAGTGTACCAGGTGTTTCAGGAACAGATATCTCCAATTGTTAAAATAGGCGGTATGAGACGAAAGGGTAATTTTTGCTGGCTTAACTTCATTCTAGGTGTGAGCATCAGATTTTGTGCAGTAATTGGGAATGAAGTTATTAACTAAACTTTATTAATAAAATTTTAAGTTAATAACTTTAGTACACATTGCACTTGCAGAAGTGAAGCCGCTGAGTGCTTTTAGGCTTGTGCACTTTGTAGGAATCCTGTTACCAGCAGTAGTTCTGAGGTATCAGTATCAAAACTTGTGGCAAAATGCATTTACATTGCACGAATACTTTTTGCACAAGGCCTTTGCCAAGCAGGGGAATACGAAACTGCTTGGAACGTCAATGTATTCTCCGGCTGATTTTGAGGTCAAAGGTCTTGAAGGGCTAGCCTTGCTTTTCCTTCTGAGCAAGCACACCTCAAGTACAGGCCAGCTTGCACTCCATAGTAGCAATACCTGAGCAAAAATTATTATTTAGAAGTTAAATATTGAAACTTCTATAGTTGTCACCTGTCTGTAAGGGGAAAAATTCCTGCCTATACCTAGTGCTCAATGCAATACTCTGTGGCAGTAAATTATTGATTTTTGAATTTAATTGATGTCTAATCTGGGCAGCTTGCACAGTGTACATTGTGCAGTTCTGTTAGATTCAGAATGATTCTTTATTCCATTAGAGCTGTTTATCCATTCTTTCAATTGCCTACATGAAGTATTCTGTTGTTCTTTAATACAGGATCTTGGGAAGACACACATCCTTCACCTGGTTTGCAGGCCAGCAAGAGACTCTCCTGATGGTTCACATTCTCCCATTCCCCTTGTATGAATTATTCTCTATTTACTGTTTGTACCACCACAGAAACTATGTTTTAATAATCTAGTTATCAAGAAGGTAGTTAAATGCACTCTTTTCTCGTGTATTGTCTGTATAATGCTGATTAATCTCATTGTTTGTGTGCATGCATGTGTACTTTAAAATGTAAAGTTCTTAGAAGTAATGATCATTCTGTAAACATTCACAATAAAAATGTGTCTTGAGGTATGTATAAGTGCAAGCATTAGGTACACAAGAAAGCTGCTTTTAACATGGTTAAAAATTGGTCTGAGTGGTTGCACGGGAAGGTATTATGCTCGGAAGGCTTCCTTTTACAGGACATGCAGATTTTGCCTTGGCTATGAATATGTGGTTTGTTGATATATGAGCTATGCACAAATGGGCTGTAAAAACTTATATTCATACATATACAGTGCAGTCCACTTATAACGATACCACATATAACGATATATCGGTTATAACGATGGGTCGACATGAGAGTGTCATTTTATGCATTAGGTCTATGGGGAAAAAAACCATTTATAACGATCGGTTATTCACCGCATATCGGATATAACGATCAAAATTTTGCAGTCTCGACGGCGTTTTCCGTGCCAAATAATCGTAACGTTTGCGTTGCTTAGTTCCCTGAAACGAACGATGTCGAGACGAGGCGATGTTTACCTCCGTAAGTTCGTATCTGCCGCCATTACCGCGCAGCGCGTCTCGCCCCGCCCGCGCACGAGTAGGCGCAGCCAACGTTGGCGCAGCGCGCCACAAGATGGCGCTAGCTGCTTCATGCGCGCGCGTCGGCCACAGTCGCTCCGATAGAGAGAGAAAGAAAAAAAGAAGCGACAAGCAAAGCGGCGCGGTGGCGCCCGTCCCGCGTCTCTCTCGCGATAGCAAGCTGACGCTACCGAAGCAGCGTGCAACCAACGGTTCAACCCAGTTCGAAGATGGCGCCGACAAAGCGCAAAGCTGTGTCGCTTGACACGAAGATGGATATTTTGCAGGACTCTCGATGCGGCTTCAAGGTGAGCGCCCTCGTGAAGAAGTATGAGCTCGTCCAGTTAACGATTTCAACCATCTTGAAAACCGGGAGCACCGCGATTGTGAAGGCAGGAGCTATCAGCGGCCATTCCGATCAGCGGAAAGGGGGTTAGAGACCCTTTGTACGCCGATGTTGAAGAGGCGCTTTACCAGTGGTTCATCACCAATTGCTTCAAGAAGGCGGGCTTTTTGCGTAAGGACGAACTTCCCCAACCCGCTGAGACCGACCCGGTGGAAGTCGCTGACATAACCGAGCTCTGGGAGCTCGTTCTTACTGGTGACACAGGTGGTGTGTCAAAGGAGGAGTTTTTTGACTGCAGACAGTGCTGCCTCGACAGACGGCAAAGTTGTGCGACGGTGGCGACGGCTTCAGCGACAGTGACAACGAGATCGACAGTGGTTCCTTGACCCCGACCACGATGTCCACGCAAAGTGCACTGTCGTCGATCGACTCCTTAATTGATTTTATGCATGCTAAAGGATTGCCGCCAGTGTTCGCGCAGCAGCTGGAATCCATGCACACCGCGGATGTGAAGCTGAAGCTGCCGCAAAAGCAAGTGCAGATTTCGGACTATTTCGGCGCGCCTAACCCTTGACACGGTCATTGGCGCTAGAAATAAAGTTTGTTTTTCACGGCCTACTGTTTACATCATCTATTCTTTAGAGCAAGTAGCGAATTCGAGTTCGGAGCTGCAAAGGTATGTTCCGCGTTCTTTTTTTTAAATTTTTTTGTTTTTTTTATAACTGCAGTCCAGATATAGCGATCATCGGTTATAACGATCATATTTTTCGTCTTTCTCGATATCGTTATAAGTGGACTGCACTGTATTGTAAACATTTATGCGAACTTCATCTGTACAAAGTCATCATCAATCATCGGCTCATGTTTTTTTTTTTTTTTTTCGTTGGCGTCATTTTTCCTTTTTGGAATAAAGCGTTGTCTCGACCATGATATTTCAAGTAGGCGCTTTAGATCCCTTCGACCTCACTCCTCTTCAACATCTCACCTGGAGCTACGTTAGGGATGCAGCTTACGCCAAGAGGCCGCCATGTCACTAGACCAGCCCGCAGCGTCAACCAGCTTGGTTCAAGTGCCAGTCACTCCCAGCCCTGCCAACAACCGGTATCGCAATCCTGAAATCTTCTGTAGCTTGCCTGGTGAGGACATTGAAGACTGGCTCGACAACTACGATCGTGTCAGCGAGTACAACTGGAATGAGACATCGAGGTTAAAAAACGTCCCGTTTTACGTCTCAAGTAGCCAACACATGGTTCCTAAATAACAAGAGAGACTTCTGTGATTGGTCGTCTTTCAAGGAGCAGCTACGGCAGATTTTTGGCACACCTACGGTTTGTTCAGAAGTTGCGAAAAAGAGGCTGTCTGAGCACGTCCAGCATTATGGCAAGTCGTGTACCTCGTACATTGAGGACATCCTCGCGCTGTGTCGACAGTGCCATACCAGAAACTGACCGCGTGCAACACCTTAAGGGTATAGGATTTACTGCCTTCAACGCACTCGCCACTCAAAACCCTTTGATGGTGTCGGACGTCGTCTCCGTCTGTCAGCGCCTCGACGCCCTGCAATCACTCCGCTTGCAACCGGACTTTTCTGGCAACCCCCTGGCAAACAGGGTTGAGCTCTGATCTATCATTCGAGCCATAATTCGTGAGAAATTGCAAGTGCATGGCTCACCCCCTTGCAGCAGCGCTCACGTCCAACCTGCTTCTACTGACCTGCGCGGCATTATTAAGGAGGAATTGGCCTCCCTGCAGAACGCCCAGCATACCAACGCTTCTCCTTGCCCACAACCGGCTTCTTACGCCCAGGTTGCTGCAATGCCAGCCGCACCGTCTGCGCCTGTTCACGATCACCTGGCCCCTTTAGTCACCCGAGCTCCGAACCCACCTTACTACTCTGCCTGGCGTTCGTCGAGGCCTATCTGCTATTACTGCTGCTTTTGAGGACACATCTCCTGGTTTTGGCGACCCTACCAGCAAGACTAACATCGTGGTTTACGCTGCCTTTGAACGCGATGAGCCACCTCCTCGCGTCTACCGCACTTATGACAATAATCCTCCCGCTCACCGATCTCCATCTCCGGCCGACTTCTCCAACACCGCCCACAACACACGTGCCTCGAGACACCACTCCTCATCGCCGCTCCGACATTCTGTTTCGCCACTTCGGCCTGTCTCTCAACTCCATGTTCAGCGACCGGAAAACTAACCAGTGCAATTTTTGGAGGGAAAAGTACATCGCCACGGAGTGCTCCAAATCCTCCTGAATGTCCATCGAACATGTTATTGGTGTCTGTAGGGGGTGTGCGTTTGTTAGCTCTGATTGACATGGGAGCTACTATACCTGTTATGCGTGCGGACCTGTGCTCTCATCTGCGGAAAGTGAAGGCGCCTTATGTTGGATCATCTTGATTGGGGCTAACGGAGCAATCATTCAGCCATCAGCCCAATGTACAGCATGTGTCTTCATTGATGGTATCCATCATCACATTGAGTTCATGATTTTATTCCCGTGCGCTCGTGAACTAATTTTAGGTTGGGACTTCCTCTCGTCACTGTCCGCTTTAATCTCTTGCCGTTCATATGACCGAGACAGTTCATTGCAGCGGGAGTGCTGATGAGGCCAGGGTGTCTACCAACCGGGAAAACTGGGAATTCTCAGGGATTTTTAGTAGTCTGGAAAAACTCAGGTAAAACTCAGGGATTTTGTGCCTCTATCAGGGAAAATTAGCTTTAATTTTATTGAAAGGGTAGAAAGTAGCGGTAATGCTGGCTCGAGTAACAGACAGGAATCGTAACGACTCGTCTTTGACGCCCTGTCGTCGGCTGGAGGAGTTGCCAGTGTAGAGTCAACGACCGACTTTCCGGATTCCTGATAATTTGGACGGCTTCGTGGCACCACCACGTACCCCATAGAGTCAATGTATCAGAACGTCTGAAATTTCGGACCCAAGAACTCTTTGCCGTCCGATTTTCCGGACGTTCTGCGTGACCGCAGGTCGGAAACGGCATTAATCCAAGCCACCACCGCTGCCATTTTGATTACCTCGCCGCCTCGAACCGGTGCTATCGCACGCAGATCCGCTGGAAGCCGTAGCCACCACTGCGGCAACGCTACGCCTAGCTGCTTCACCGTTCGCTATTAAGCTTCTTGCCGTTTGGTGTCGTGTTTCTTCATTTCTCCGCTGTCAGCAATAATTTTGGCTTTGAAGCTCGGAAAGCACAACGCCTTCCATAATGCTGGTTTCTGAAAGTTAGTTTCGCCTCAGTACAGTTGTGTCACGCGGTGAAGCATTAGCAAACGTATTGCGGTGAAGCTTAACAAGCGTAGAAAGGGGCAATTGTCACGGGACACAGTATGTATTCCTTAATTTTACACGCGTGCACCCGCCCTCTCCTGTCACAGTAGGAGCACTGCTATGCCTAATAAGTGTACTGACAGGCATTCAGAGCTTTTCCAGATGTGTCTGTGTCGATTTGAGCCCTTAAGAGCAGTAAAAGACATGCATTTATTTTTTCGGACTGCCTGATTTTTCGGAAGTATTCGCGGCCCCTAGGGGGTCCGAAAAATTGGACGTTGACTGTAAACTGACCAAGAGTATGCTTCAAACGGTCCGTAGTGCGAACGCGCGACAAAAGGAGAACGAGAACAGAAAGGACCGACGCATTGAGGAGTGAACGGGGAATGAAGTATGCGAGTGCTTCTTTGAAGGAGCCTGAGCTCAAAAAACACTCTTGGCTGACGCCGAGATGCAGGTGTCCCTCGTACAAACGAAAATAAATTCTTTAAAGCAATGAAACACAACACTGAGGTGTTGTGCGCGGGCTGAGAGTATGTCAGGACAGTTGAGGTTGACTTACGAGCTGTTCAGAGAGACTCTCAATTGTGACAAAATTCGGGCCTCATACCACTGAGCTTGCCATCAGTTGGTATAAATAGCTCATATTCGAAAATATTTGCTTCTGTATGCACCTCCTTTTTATTTGTATTTGAGAATGTCTGACTCGATTTGCAGTTTCTTTCGAAGACATTTTATTTGCTGTGCATTTTACTAACCCCTCCCTTCTATTCTTTTTTTGAATAACATAAACACTACTCCTTAGTATTCAAAGTGGATTAAGTGGGTTCTTTTAAAAATTTTTTTCATATCCTTACTAAAGAGTGACAGCATTGGGCAATATGGTTCGAGCCCGTCTTGCCATAAAACATAGTTCTACATCACTCAGGGAATTTCGCAAAGGCACTCAGGGAATTTGGAAATGTCAACTTGGTAGACACCCTGGAGGCACGACTGCATTTTCTCGCTGCTGCCGATTCTGTACTGCCTCCCGGCCATGAGCAAATCATAACACTCTCTTCTACAGACATCACCAAGGCGACGTGTTCATCACTCCTTACGGCCGCTGTCTTGCCCATGGGATTGTCTTCGCTTCCTGCCTGGTGCGGTTCAAAGAAAGCTCTGCATTAATCATCGCTTTAAACATGACCACTGAGACAATCCTCCTACCTAAATGCTCTGCAGTGACCTGTTGTGTGGACAGCCAACGAGTCTCCCTGCTTCCTTTAGCCACCTCACAAGCTCTTCCTCAACAGGGCAACTCTACTTCATCTGCCCTTGCCTCCATGATAAGTTCTGACCTTACTGCTGCTCAGAGTGAAGCGTTGCTATAATTGCTCACGAAGCATCAGGCCTCTCCTTTGACGTGAATACTTTGTCACTCGGACAGACCTCCGTTGCCTCCCATCGTAGCGACACCGATGGCCAGACTATTGTACGCCGTCGTCCCTGCGGAGTCTGTTTGACCGAATGCAAAATCGAGGAGAACGTCGCCCATATGCTGAAAAGAAACATCATACGTCCCTCCGCCATCTTGGTCATCATCCGTCGTATTAGTGCAGAAGGATGGATCGATGCGATTTTGTGTTGACTACCGCCCTCTAAACAATATCACCCGTAAGGATGTATATCAGATGCCCCGTATTGATGACACCCTTGATTCTTTGCAAGGCGCGCAATACTTTTCCAGCCTTGATCTTCGCTCTGGATATTGTCAAATTCCAATGCACGAAGCGGACAAAGAAAAGATCGCCTTTTCTACTCCAGACGGTCTTCATGAGTTTAATGTACTAATGCCTTTCGGCCTATACAATGCTCCCGCCTCATTTGAAAGAATGATCGATATTGTTCTTCGCGGCCTCAAGCGGAAAACTTTCTATGTTACCTCGACGACATCGTCATGTTTTCATAGACTTTAGACTTCCGCTGACCATCTGCAACGCTTAGATGAAGTGCTCACATGCCTTTTTAATGCCGGACTTCAACTAAACACGAAGTACCGTTTCGCTCGCAAAACGAACAAAGTCCTGGGTCATCTCGTTACAAAAGACTGCATCCAGCCTGATCTGGACAAAATTTCCGCAGTGCTCAACTTTCCTCGCCCACTTCGTGCAAAAGAACTGCGCAGCTTCCTCGGACTCGCCTCATACTTTCGACGTTTTATCCGGAACTTCGCCAGCATTGCCTCGCCCCTCCACAAGCTCCTTTCTAGTTGCAGTTCCTCCAATTGGGACAATCAGTATGAAGCCGCTTTCCAAGAACTCAAGCGCGTACCTGTTCTTTGTCATTTTGATGACAAGGTGCCCACATTACTGCATACTGATGCTAGTGGTCAAAGAATTGGTGCCGTACTGCTGCAGCACGACCACGAATCTTGCAAAAAGGTTATTGCATATGCAAGCTGCGTTCTGGCCTCCGCGGAAAGTAAGCACCGTATTTACACGATTTTAAATAGACTCGAATGTAAGTCGACCCCCCCCCCCCCCTATCGCATGACAGGAAAAAAAAAAAAAGTGCACGCCCCAGGGCGCATTCGATAACGAAAATTTATTAGTAGCTGACATAGTCACTGGTCTACTCGTCTTCACGAGTGCTGCCATCGTCATCGCTGCTGCGGTCCCACAGCGCGCCGTTGTCCAGTGAAATTCCACATTTGGCAAACGAAAGCACCACGACATCTTGTGGAACAGCAGCCCATGCCGAATGCACCCAACCACACACAGCCATCGGGGAGGCTCTTTTGACAGGTCCAGTTGGCGTAAGTTCGCGGTCTTCTGCCGCCAGCCACTCGTTGTACTCACAGCGGAGCAGGCCCTTAAAAGGCGAAGGTCTGGGCTTGTTTCATGACCATGTCGCACTTCACTGGCAGGGACCGATAACGCATTTCAGCGACGAACGCCGCAAACTTGGCCTACAGCTCCGGAAAGCATCCAGACTTCGGCCCGGGGGAAATTCCTCACTTGCCGTCACAGGTGAAAATTTCGCTTCGCCGCAGTCGCCACTCTCGCACCACCTGTTCAGAAACATCGCACTTGCGGCCCGCTGCGCAGTGATTTGGTTCTTCAGCGTAAAGGATGGCAGCCCTCTTGAACGCTGCTGTGAACGAGTGCCGAATGATTAGTGGGCCTGGAGCACTTATGACGACTGAGGAAGCATGGAAGTAGCACGTAGCCGGCAGTCAAGTCGAACGCGTCAAACCAATGCCTTTGGCCATACTATAGAGCAAGCTAAGCGCAACAGGGAAAGAAAAACCCGTGACCCATGAGCGGTGTCTGCTCTTCCGTGAACTACCAATACTCCCTGCAAGCGCAGTCGTTCTGAGGGTGCCGCCGCGAATGGAACAGCGGCAATTCCATCAACTATCGACCCCCCCCCCCCCCATGAGTGTTGCGCACACTGTAAAACTCTCAAAAATGTTGAAAAACCCTTCCGAAAAGTGAACAACCACACGGAATAGCGAAAAGCTATGGGCAGGGCCATAGAGCAAACATAAAATTGTAACTAAGTTGTAGCTCCCGTTGGTCTCGCTTTTTTTGGCGGTGCCATGTCTTGGTTTCGATTGTAAGTCGACCCCCCCACTTCAGATTATCAAATATTAAAAAATGGTTCGACTTACAATCGTGTAAATACGGTACTCTGTAACCGAACAAGAGTGTTTGGCTGTTGTCTGGTCCATTTAGAAATTTCGTCCATACCTCCACAGTTGACATTTCGCGGTTGTGACCGACCACCATGCCCTATGTTGGTTGTCGACAATCAAAAACTTGTCTAGACACCTTGGCCACTGGATACTCCGATTACAAGCATATGATTTCGATGTCATATACAAGTCCGGAAGGAAGCACCAATATGCCGATGCTTTCACGATGCCCATTACTACCATCATCGGAAAACATCGCATCACCTTTCCTTTTTGGAACAAAGCGTCGTCTTGACCGTGGTATTTCAATATATATATATATATTATTACGATATCATCGAGCGATGCTCAAGAGACGAGCCGCCGCGAGAATGACGATAAAGTTGGTCGGTGCCCTTGGCGCGAGCAAGTGTCGGCCTGGCTGTCTGGCTCCAGTGTAAATAACCTGTAAATAGCCTCTTTCGTCTGTGTCTTTCCACACGTAACATTCTGGTGGAGGCTAGCGATCCCCGTCCTCGCCACGGAACTCCGAAGTGGTCGGCACATCGATCTTGTAACCATGCCTCCCGTTGACGAGCCCGCTTCTGCAACGGCTTCGGCTTGTTCGACTGCTCCAATCGTCACGGTTGCCCCACATCGTGACCCTGGTGTGTTCTCTAGCCTGGAGGGACAGGACGTTGACGAATGGATCAAGCTCTATGAACACGCCAGGGCTAATAACAGGTGGGACCTAACGATCATGCTCGCCAATGTCATCTTTTATCTCGGCAGCACCCCACGCGTGTGGCACCTAACGCATGACGACGAGATAACCAGTTGGGACAGTTTCAAATAAAAGCTATGGGAACTGTTCGGCGACCCCATTGGACGCAAGGTTGCCGCGAGAAAGGCTCTTCCGTCTCGTGTTCAGTCATCTACAGAGCTGTACGTTTCATACATCCTCGACGTCTTGGCTCTATGCCGCAAAGCTGACGATACTATGTCTGAAGCAGATAAAGTGTCGCATGTGCTAAAAGGCATCGCCGACAATGCTTTCAATTTGCTTGTTTTCGGCAACGTCACGACTATCGACACCACAAAAAGGAATGCCGTCGCCTTGGACAAGCTAAAAGCCGCCGTATTTCACACCACATCACGCGGCTACCCAACACTGCTGCTACGTCGACATGTGAGGGTCGACCGCGTCAGACCACCACCTGTAACGACGTCACCCATATTGTTCACCGCTAACTCGAGGCCGCCTGCTCGCCAGCTTTCTCCGAGATGCCTCTCGATCTGCCAGCAACCACCATTGCTATGATTCAGGCAGTCGTCAGACAGGAATTTGAGAACATGGGTCTGAACTCCGTGTGTTTAACTTCTCAACCCAGCGTTCCCCAGTTCTCTAGCGGACCTCCTCGTTCCCGGCAGTCCTTTTCTGCCACATCTCGCTGCTGCCCATCCAAATGGTGTACCCCTGATTACAGGCCGATCTGCTTCCACTGCTGTCGCATCAGCCACGTCGCTCGTCACTGCTGCAACTGATGGCCACCACCTCCTCGGATATACGCCGCTGCTTATTCCCGGACCTTTGGACCTTCTGTTCCCTATGCCACCCGCCATGAACCCACTGCTGCTGATGCTCCTGCTCCGAACCTTCGCTACAGCCACTCGCCCTTCACCTCGACGCCATCAGTCTCGTTCGCCCCAATCCCATCGCTTGGCGCGCGCGAGTGTCGCTTGGTGCCCTTGGCGCGAGGGAGTGTCGGCCTGGCTGTCTGGCTCTAGTGTAAATAGCCTGTAAATCGCCTCTTTCGTCTGTCTTTCCACACGTAACAACATAGATAGATAGATACATAGATAGCTAGATGGGTAGGTAGGTAGGTAGGTAGGTAGGTAGGTAGGTAGGTAGGTAGGTAGGTAGGTAGGTAGGTAGGTAGGTAGGTAGGTAGGTTGTGTGTGTGGGGGGGGGGGGGGGGGGGGTCGTAATTTTTCAGTTTTCCAGAATTTTTAAAAAACGCCTGTGGCACATGGCACAAGTCATGTCCTTGAGTTGGATCATGTGAAGAGGCAGACATTACTAGCACAAAAAATCAAAACAAATATTCAACTAATTAACAACATCCACTAAATAATGTTTAATTAATTACGTTATAGGACATATTTTAATTTATTAATTGTAGCTGGTGAGTTTGCAAGATGTATCCACTTGACATTAATCTCCAGGATGACACCAGTTTTAAGATATTATTTCTCAAAGTGTGGGACATGGCCGTTCTAGTTGCTTTTGTGCTTCACTGCAAAAAAGAGCATTTTGTTCAAAAAGTAAGTGGAACAACAGTGCATTTTTACAGCGAGATTGATGGTGCATACCTCCAAACGTGTCATTCTGGAAATTCGTCCAAGTGTAAATTGCAACATATGCTGTAAAGTAATTAAGAAGTTCCTCAATTTGTTGTAATTTGTCGCCAGTGTTGCTGAACAGGACAATGTCACCTGCAAACCGAATGTTGCCGAGATATTTACCATTGATCCTCACTCCTAAGCGTTCCCAGTTTAATAACTTGTATACAACTTCCATGCATGCAGTGAATAGCATTGGAGAGATTGTGTCTCTTTGCCTGACCCCTTTCTTGATAGGTAACTTTCTACTTGTACAAAACCAAGGTAGCTGTGGCATCTTTGTAGATAGTAATTCAAAAGTTATTCATGTATGCCTCCTATACTTCTTGTTCACGTAATGCCTCTATTACTGCTGGTATCTCTACTGAATCAAATGCCTTTTCATAATCTATGAAAGCCATATAGAGAGGTTGATTGTACTCCGCAGATTTCTCAATTACCTGATTGATAACATGGACGTGATCCATTGTAGAGTATCCCTTCCCGAAGCCAGCCTGTTCTCTTGGTTGACTGAAGTCAAATGTTGCCCTCATTCTATTGGAAATTATCTTGAGGAATATTTTATACAATACTGAAAGCAAGTAATGGGCCTATAATTTTTCAATCCTTTAACATCTCCCTTCTTGTGGATTAGTATAATGTTGGCATTCTTTCAGTTCTCTGGTACACTTAAAATTGTGAGGCATTGTGTGTAAAGGGCTGCAAGCTTTTCCAGCATATCTCCTCCATCTTTGATTAAATCGACTGTTATTCTATCTTCTCCTGCCACTTTTCCTTGGGTCATGTCTTGTAAGGCCCTTCTAACTTATCGTTAGTTATAGAAGGAGCACCCGCCATAGTTGCTTAGTGGCTATGGTGTTGTGCTGCTAAGCAGGAGGTCGCAGGACCAAATCCCGGCCACAACAGCTGCATTTTGAAGGGGAGCAAAAAGCGAAAACACCCGTGTGCTTAGATTTAGGTGCACTTTAAAGAACGCCAGGTGGTCCAAATTAATCTGGAGTCCCCCACTATGGCACGCCTCATAATCAGATCCTGCTTTTGGCACGTAAAAGCCCATAATTTAATTTTTAGTTGTAGAAGGAGTTTCTGTCTCTGTATCCTGTTCATTACTACTTCGAATGAAGGTAGCGTGGCTGCTCTGGGTACTGTACAGGTCAGTGTAGAATTCTTCTGCTGCTTTTACTATATCTAAATTGCTGATGATATTACCCTGCTTATCTTTCAGTGCTTACATCTTGGCTTGTCCTATGCCAAGTTTTCTTCTCACTAATTTCAAGCTGCATCCATTTTTTACTGCTTCCTCAGTCTTTCTTGCATTATAATTTTGAATATCCCTTAATTTAACCTTGTTGATTAGTTTTGACAGTTCCGCGAATTCTATCTTATCTCTTGAGTTGGACACTTTCATTCTTTGTCGTTTCTTAATTAGGACCTTTGTTAGTTGGGCGAGCTTACCTACTGCTTGCCTTGGTGCCTTACCTCCCACTTCAATTGCTGCTTCTGAAACCAGCCCAGTTACGGTTTCATTATCTCTGTTCCAAAGCTGCATATTTGTTTGCAAGCACCAGCCTTAATTGGTCCGCTTTTACCCTTACTGCATCTAGGTTGGCCTGTTTCTTCTTGACTAATTTTACTCTTTCTCTTTTCATATTTAGGGAAATCCTAGACCTCGCTAACCTATGATCACTGCACTTTACCCTACCTAACACTTCTACATCCTGCACTATGCTGGGATCGGCTGAGAGTATGCAATCCATTTTGTATCTTGTTTCTCCATTAGGGCTTTTCCAGGTCAACTTCCTGTTGCTACACTTCCTGAAGAAGGTATTCATTATTTGGAGCTTATTTCTTTCTGCAAATTCTACCAACATCTCTCCTCTAGTGTACCTAGAATCACGGCTGTAGTTGCCAATTGCTTGTTCACCAGCCTGCTTTTTCGCCACTTTTGCATTGAAATCAGCCATGACTACAGATACTGAGTTTACATTTTTCTCATTGCTAATTCGACTTCTTCATAAAACTTCTATTTCTTCATCACCGTGGCAGGACGTTAGAGTGTAGGCTTGTACTACCTTTATAGCTTCTGTTCAGCTTTATTACTACTACTGCTACCCTCATTAATGCTGTAGAATTCATCAGTGTTACCTGCGATGTCCTTAGGGATTAGAAATCCTACTTCATATTGTCTCTTATCCGTATGTCCTTTGTAGCAGAGGACATGGCCGTTAGTTGGCACTGTATAAGCCTCGCCAGTTCTTCTAACCTCACTATAAGGCCAATAATATTCCCTGCAATGCCTGAGAATTCCTCAGAGTCCTGCTAAGCTAGCTTCACTGGAGAGGATTCGTGTGTTGAATGTTGCCAGGTTCATTTTCCAGGGGCGGCCTGTTCGGACCTTAATAGCGAAAATGTAAGTGGGGGTTGAAAGTTAATATGCAGATGACAAAGATAACGTCCAATAGCCCGGCAAGAGAACAAGAGTTCAGGATTGCCAGTCAGCCTCTACAGTCTGTGAAGGAGTACGTAGATCAATTACTCACAGGGGACCCTGATCATGAGAAGGAAATTTACAGAATAAAAATGGATTGGGGTGCATACGGCAGGCATTGCCAGATTCTGACTGGGAGCTTACTATCATTGAAAAGAAAGATGTACAATCACTGCATTCTACCGGTGCTAAGATATGGGGTGCAGACTTGGAGGTTGACAAAGAAGCTCAAAAGCAAGTTAAGGGCCGTGCAAAGAGCAATGGAAGGAAAAATGTTAGGCATAATGTTAAGAGACGAAGAAAGCGGTGTGGATCAGAGAGCAAACGGGGATAGCCAATCTCCTAATTGACATAAAGAGAAAAGAATGGAGTTGGGCAGGCCATGTAATATGCAGGATGGATAACGGATGGACCGTTAGAGTTACAGAATGGGTGCCAACAGAAGGGCAGCATAGTCGAGGACGGCAGAAAACTAGGTGGGGTGATGAAATTAGGAAATTTGCAGGTGCAAGTTGGAATCGGTTGGCGCAGGACAGGGGCAATTGGAGATCACAGGGAGAGGCCTTTGTCCTGCAGTGGACAAAAATGGGCTGATGATGATGATGAATTAAGTTAATTTGTGACTTTTTTTTGCTTAGTTGAATATGTTTTGATTTCTCTAGGAAGTAATGTCCACCTCTCTGAAGAATCCAGCTCAAGGACTAGAACTATGTTATCTGCAACAAGCGATTCTTTAAAGATGCCACAAAACCTAATGATCACCCTGTATATATTTACACATGCTTAATTGTGTTGCTCAATTTATATGTACTAAGTGCCATTAATAGTGTATTACTGCAAGACTGTTTGAAATGGTTTCGGTAATGACAGAGATGAGAGCAAATAAAATTGTTGCAAAGCCATGGTGCAAGGAAGGAAGCTGTCCTCCTCCGTACCCGACTCTCCAGATGGCTATGAGCCAGCATGATTTGGACATCGCTGGTAGTTAAACATCAAGTGTGTCTTCGACTTTGTCTGTGGCCTCAGCTTCACCAGCTGTCAGCGGTGACTTTACACATTGCATAGGACGAAAGTAAACAAAATTGTATGCATTGCTGTTAGTTGATTTAATTAACCTTTTTAGTAAAGTTTCTCTTCACATAGATTCCAACATGTGCATTGGGTCTGCATATCTTTTTCTCTCACTCTACCTTTCTTTCAATAAGAGGCACTTCCGATGGCAATGCTGTAAATTTTGTGTCGTGGTTTGAATTGCTATTGACTATTTGTACACTGTAGGCACAATGTGTGACATGGAAGCGCGAGTTGTGAGGTCATCTGTGCTGGTGGGGATACAGGCTCTTCCGGGAAGGAGGGCAGGCAGGCTTTTGTTTGAATTCCCAGTCGTTTTCACAGCATATATTGATATTATAATTTGTAGACACAATCCTTACAGAATTATGAACGCAGCACCATGTTTTTCTTGCAATGCCCAAACTTCATGAGGTGCATTTTAACACACTTTTTCTTTTTTTTTCCCCTTTTATTCTCCAGATGGCTATGAGCCAGCCTGATTTGGGCATGGCTGGTGGGTCAACATCAAATGTGCCTTCGACTTCGTCTGTGGCCTCAGCTTCATCAGCTGTTGGCAGTGATGGGCTTCGGCATAGAAGCGCCAGGTAAATTTACAAGTTCCTTTGTTCATTGATAGCCTTTGTGCATGAGCAGTGTAGCAAGATATGTTCCTCTTCCTGGTATGCCACATTATTCATTGTATTAATTTTTATTTCTTCTTTGTATACTTGGGTGTCTGCAAAAGAAAACCAGCCTTAACCATATAAATAATAAAATATATTGTAGTTCTGTGCTCAGTCACATCTATTCAGCTTTGAGAAGCAGATAAAATTT
Source organism: Dermacentor andersoni (assembly GCF_023375885.2). Taxonomy (NCBI): domain Eukaryota; kingdom Metazoa; phylum Arthropoda; class Arachnida; order Ixodida; family Ixodidae; genus Dermacentor; species Dermacentor andersoni. The sequence goes on from NC_092814.1 coordinate 153,353,668, forward strand.
TCAGCTTTGCTGTCAATGCTTGAAGTGCTTTTCTGAAAAATCATGCACATATTCCTGACAGAGGCCTGATAAACCCGAACTATAAGGATTAATTTTGTTTTCAACATAGGCAAACAATTTTGCAAATCACTGCCAAGTCGCCACAGATGCTCACCAAGGGACTGGATAGGTGCACTTCGTCTCGGGGATTTTGTCATGCTTGGACAAACGGCATGTTGAGTGCTAGTTTGCAGACCACAGGGCAAATAAGATGACATGGACATTGCCATTATCTCTGTTTTATTTTGCTAACAGCCTTACAAACACTGTCATATGCATATGCACAAAAGCAACAGTGAATCTTTGGAAAAGAAAAGGCATGCAAATGCAACACCAAAATCAGGACAGTTTCAAGAAAATTGAACCCTTTCTTGAGAAGATTAGCAGATAGTTAACTGATACCTAGGTGATGTTTTCTTTCAATACAGAAACCGCTATTGCATTTTTACTTCATGCTACAGGTTTTGGAACTTGGCACCTTGGTATGCACCCACAAGTCAAGTATTCCATAAGCAACTATGCAAATTTCATTTTTGATTGGTAGTATTGAACTTACGTTGCAGCATTCTGTATTTGCAATATGTGTCTTTCCATAAGGTAGTGAAATCCTACAACATCAACTGTGCATTTTGCTTAGAAATTTTAGCACTTCACATTTTAGCTGCTCTTATGATTTCATCATGCACACGTTGGCAGGGTAGGCGTAATTTGTATGCTGCTGCTTGCCACCTGCCTTTCCCATCTTTTGCGCTGTTCCCTTCAAAGATGTTGCCTTACCAACTTGCTCGGATCCAGACCTCAGTGTAAATACCATATTTATTGACTACTTTCTGCTTTATGGCTACATAGTTGGCAAGTTTATGTACAGTTGGAAACCAACGTTTGGAGATGATAGATGCTATTAAACAAAATTTTCACAGCCTAGGCATGCACACTGAAGTCAAGTGGTAGAGCCCAAGTTAACATGTTTGACCAATGCAATGCACTGTCACAATTCCACATTGGACAGCTGTACCAGAAATCTTTGATTTTTGCTGACGCTGTGTACCCTAAACTTTTGCTTCTGAGGGTAGATATGATGTCACTTCTGGTTTACATGATTGCTTGGTTTCACTGCTTCGGTATCTAACCTTCTAGAGCAGGGGCTTGCCTGTGTGATCTATATGTTTCCAAGATAAGCCATCCTTTTTAAGAACAGACCCTGCATCTTTACTGGTATTACACAGTTGCTTATTACTTTGGAACACACATCGCCTAGAAGGTATGGGCAGACAAGAAAAAGGGTCCTGTTTGTGATGGCAAAGCGACCATGTGCCAAATTGACAACGAAGAACTTGATACTAAGGCCTCCAAAAATTTGTTTACCCAACAGAAGTGTCATACATTAGAAGTGCCTAGTAGCTAAAATGGCAGCAAGCCATTGCTTAAACAAATGTGAATTACGAAATGGGCACAGGGCTTTATAGAGAGTAAACTATAGTGGTATTTAGAGTTTAAGTGGTGACATGATCTTGGTATTGTCATGCAGTGCAAATGTTACGCTCAGTGAGCTGTATTGCTGGTACAACAGAGTAAATTTTAAGTACGTTCATGTCACTTGTAGCTACAGTCGAATCCACTTATAGCGATACCAGTTTTAACAACATATCGGTGATAAAATGAAAAGCTGCTGCACCGTCAACTTCTGTATGTTTTATATGGAGAAATAACCCACTTACTACAATGTCACTATGCCACATCGTCGGTTATAACGATGAAATCTGGCTGCTGGGTGTCCATGCCAAAAGGTAATGAAATGCAAGCCGCTGCACGATCGCCCGCCACCCCAACTGCTGCCGCACGCATCTCTGCGGTCACCCTTCCACCCCTCCAACACGTATGGGCTGCGCCCATAGCTCTGCGCCACGCCACCCTCTGAAACACAAATGGACCATGCCAACTTCGCTGATAACGCTGCCGGCTCTGCCAGAGAGTGCTGCTCCCAGATTGCTTGCTGAGACCTCATTCTGCGCAATTCTGCTAACGAATGAAGTCGCTCGTGCTTGTCTTTGTTCATTGCATTGAAGTCGTTCTTGGCCACGTGGTTTCTCAGCCTCGTTTTACTCACCGCCAAACTGGAAGATGCACTACATTGCCGGTGAAAAGAAAGCACACTGCTATAGATTTGAAAACAAAGTGCTTCTAACCAATCAGGCGATCGTCGCAAACGTGCTTGTATCAGATAGCAACAGAGACGGCCACGATGGCAGCGCTGACGCGGTAGGGCAGGCTGCCCCAACATTGTCCCCGCAGGAGGTCCTGTAGATGATTGAGTCCCTCATGGGCTTGTTTTCGCAAGGGACCTTCTGCTTCACTACATGGAGCACCTGGATACCTTGGAGAAGAATGTCAGCAAGCTTCACATAAACCAAGCAAGGCTGACGGACATGCAGTTGTCTCCTGCAAGCCAGTGGAAAGTATGTGGCGAGATGCTTGTGGCCATCTCGTCCCAGCGTTTCTTCTGGATTTCTCAAGCTGAGATGCTGCCGCAGCAACCTTCCCGCATTTTTTAAAAGCCGCCTTTTGGGGCCACCAAAGCAATGCCTTGGCAGAGCTCGTATGTCACTTGCCACCCATAACCCCCTCTTTGCAGTTGTTATAGCAGTTAAACAGTTAAACGAGTCAGCACAATCAGAAGCTGGATGGAGAAAGGTGGTGGGGAGGAGAACTGGTCTCCCCACCATTATAGTATTTTTCGAAACAGCTACACCATCCCCATTCTAATTTTTCCTCTTTTTTTTTTTTTCATGCGACCCAGTTATAACAATGGAATTTTCGTGGCACTTGAATATTGTTCTAAGTGGGTTTGACTGTATCTTTAGATCTAAAATGTTTTAAATGCACATTTACCCAATCTTATGCATATGGTGCTTCATTCTCGGCTGGCTCTTTTCACAGCTCTGGTGCAGTGCCCAATGGTCAGATGCCTTTTGCTGTGGGAATGCCAGCAGGAGCATCAAGCCCCGAGCAGCTGATTCAGCAGGTGGCTCTTGCTCAGCAATTGTATGCACACTACTTCACCCAGTACATGCATCTGTAAGTGTCACATCTATGCCATTTCTAGTACTGGCATGCTGGCATGTGGTGTGTGCTGTCATTTCAAAGTGTTGTTTCTTGGACCATTTGGAAGTCTCTCGCATATGTACAATGAACTACTGTGTTAACCTCTTTTTCACACACTGGCCCTTTCTCAGCTAAAAGTAAATGCTTTACATTGTGCCATGAAAAAATATACATATATACAATATTCAGACGAATATTTCAAATGTTCAAGTACCTAGTTTTCAAATTGAATATGAGTATGGGCTTGCAGACAGCGAGGGTGCACTCTTTTGCAGGTGCCACCCCCAATCTGAGCTTATTGCTTGGCAGCAAATGCGACGACTGGCAGATGTCTCTGAGATGTCTCTGGTCCAATGCCTCTGAGTTTATGGGCATTTGATGTAAAATAAGGCACAGGTTGGCGAGAACAGACAGCTAGTGGGAATTACCCAATTTTCCATGTTAGCGTGAGCCAAATACACAACTTAACTTTTTCTAGTCACAATGTAACTGCGATGTTCCAACATGTTAATATAATGAAACTTACTATTGAATGCATGTGTGTTATTATTTGATATTCAAAGCCAAGTATTCATATTCAAAAATTTTGATATTTGTACACCCCTACTTAATTCCTGTCCTGATCACCGTTACTTCATGACTGCCACAAAAGCTAGTGTTCTTTCACACTTCAATTCTTCATGCCTGATAATGTAGCTTTGATTAGAATTCTAATGATGAATGCTACTCTGGCTAGCAGAATCATCACATTATAATATATATATATATATATATATATATATGTATATATATATATATATATATATAGTTATTCTAGGTCATAATTTAGATAACAAGGATATCTGATATGATCCTGTGAGATTAATATTGTTACAGATGAGATAGATTTATTTACAAAATGATCGAGGGGGCGTATAGACGAGATCGCAGGCAGTCAGGCCTTTTTTACACCGCGCGCAGTTCTTCCATCTCCTCTTCTTCGGCTCTGCCGCGCAGCGTAACATCTTCCTCCAGCACAGATGAAGCTTGTCGAGCGAGCTAGGGATCCACATAATTGGTTGTTCTTGATTCGGGAACCCTATGATGGTAGTGCTTTAGACGAGCCGCATGAACCACTTGTGTCTTCCGCGACTGGCGATTATTGGTGGTCAGTTTGGCGATGATGTAGTTGACGTCACTTAATCGGCTGAGTATCACAAATGGACCGCTGTACATTGAGACGAACTTGCGATACAAGCCTTTCTTCCGTAGAGGTGTCCACAGTAACACATGATCGCCAAAAGCGAAAGAGACATGTATATGCCGGGCACCATAGCATGCCTTGGTTGAAACTTGCGAAGGCAGTGTTCGTAAGTGAGCGAGCCGACGTGCTTCTTCGGTACGACACAATGTCTGCGAAGTGGATGTGCCTTCGTTCAGTAGCAATGGCAAAATTGTGTCCAAGAACGTTTGGGGACTGCGAGCATACAACAGATAGAAAGGTGCATACCCTGTTACTTCGTGCTTGGCTGTATTCTATGCGTATGTGACAAAGGGCAGCACAACATCCCAATTCCTGTGATCAGCTGAGATGTACAGTGACAGCATGTTGGCAAGCGTATGATTCGTGCGTTTGGTGAGGCCATTTGTTTGTGGGTGGTATAGTGTTGAATGGCGATAAGTAGAACCGCAAAGGCGCGGCAGTTCTTCAACAACGTCGGCAGTGAATTGCTGTCCACGCCCACTTATAACAACACGTGGAACGCCGTGACGCAGGATGATAGAAGGAAGCAGAAAGCACGACACATTGGTGGCGGTAGCAGATGTAAGCGCTGCAGTCTCAGTATAACGCACCAAGTAGTCAACTCGTACAATAATCCAGCGACGACCGGTAGAACTCTTGGGAAGGGAGTCGAGCAAATCGATACCAACTTTTTCAAATGGTAAGGTAGGTGGTTTCACTAGTTGCAAAAAGCCTGCAGGAGGCGTCCCCGGCTTCTTATGACATTGACAACCTAGACAACTTGCAATGTACTTTCTTGTGCTCTTCCATAGCTTCGGCCAATAAAAGCGCTGGCGTAATTGATGAAGCATGCGAGCAAAGTCAAAATGACCCAGGGTGATGTCATCATGCATGGCGCGAAGAATAGCAGTACGCAGGCGTTCGGGAATGACTAGGAGCAAGGAAGCGCCTTCGGCAGAGTAATTCTTTTTGTAAAGCAGGCCGTTACACAGCGTGAAGGGTGTTGTCTGGCCTGACGTGCGGGCAGCCTCCAATAGGGGTATGAGTGTAGGATAACGATGTTGTTCACATTCAAAGGTGCTGAGGGTAGGAAACTCTGTAATGCTGGCAAGATAGTCATCGAAGTCGTCATCATTAGCGGTGGAGTGCGGCAACAGGAGACGAGACAAGCAGTCGGCATCGATATGACACTGACAGCTCTTGTAGCCGACAGAAGAGGTACATTCTTGAAGGCTGCCAGCCATCTGGAAGGATCCCGCAGTCCAACAAGCCAGCAAAGGGAATGATGATCCGTCACTATCTTGAAATGGCGACCATTCAAATATGGCCAAAACTTCTGGATGGTGAAGACTACTGCCAGGCATTCCAAATCGGTGACGGTGTAATTTCGCTCCGCTCTCATCAGTGTCTGACTTGCGTATGCAACAACGTGCTGGCACCCATGATGAAGTTGAATGAGGACAGCGGCAACGCCCACACCACTAGCATCAATGTGCAGCTCAGTCATGGCCTCGGGATCGAAATGGCGCAAGACAGGCCCAGAAGTTAGTAGACACTTCAGCTGTCATAACGCGTCCACGCACCCTGTAGTCCACACGTAGGGATTGTCTTTGCGACAGAGGCACGTGAGTGGGTGAGCAAGTTGGGCGAAGTTCTTAATAAACCGGCAGAAGTATGAACACAGGCCAAGGAAACTACGGAGGTCTTTCGCTGTCTTCGGTTGGCTAAAATCGCGCACTGCAGCAATCTTTTCAGGGTCAGGTCGAATACCATCTTTGTCGATGAGAAAACCGAGCATGAGAGTCTGGCGCTCACCGAAGTGACATTTCTTTGAGTTTAAAACCAGTCCAGCGTTTTGTGTGCGGTCCAGTACGACAGCAAGGCGCTGATTGTGCTCCTCAAGTGTTTTGCCAAAAATTATTACATCGTCGAGGGAGCACATACAGATCTCCCATTTCAATCCCTGCAGCACTGTGTCCCTAAACCTTTCAAAGTTGCTGGCGCATTGCATAAACCTAAAGGCATGACATTAAACTCGAAGAGACCGTCTAGCGTCACAAAGGCAGTTTTCTGTTTATTTGTCAGGTGCTCCGGTATTTGCCAGTATCCCAATCATAAGTAAATGGAGAAGTAGAAGGCTGCATGAATGCAATCGAGAGCATCGTCGGTGCGTGGCAGAGGGTGTACGTCTTTCGTTGTGGCTGCGTTAAGTCTTTGATATTCAACACAGAATCTCCAAGAATTGTCCTTTTTCTTAACTAATATCACTGGAGCTGCCCAGGGACTGCAAGACTCCTGGACAGCACCTTTCCACAGCATTTCTTGAACTTGCTCAGTGATTACTTTTCGTTCTGCGGGAGAGACGCGGCACGGCTTCTGGCAAATAGGAGTCGCTTGGCCCGTATTTATGCGGTGTTGCATTTGCGAATCAGGAAGCGAAATTGAACACTCATCTTGCGTGAAATCAAATACTGGCGCATAGCGGACAAGCACTTTTTGCAATTCTTTCCACTCTGAAGAGGATAGTGACTTGTGCGTCATGCGGTAGAATTGCATAGAGAAGTCACAATCTGCTGCTTTCACGTTAGTAGAAGCATCAACGCCGTCAGTACTGACAGTCGCTTCCGAGTCGAAGGTAACCAGCTTGAGTCCCGTCGGCAGTAAAACTTGCTCTAAAGACGCGTTCACCGTCCACACGTGAGCACGACCGTCTACACATTCTATAACAGATTGTGGAACCAGTACATTTTGCTTCAACATAGTATGGGAGTACGGCTCAATTAAACCATGACAGCGATGCGGAGGGCAATCCGTGGAAGTCACCGAAACAAATGTCGCAGTCTGAGCTGGTAAAAGGACATCGTAAGACACAGAAAATACACCCTGCTTGTCCACGCCAGATACTGCTGGTGTGGGTGTTATCACATGACTTTGAAGAGAAATTTCACCAGCCCTACAATCTAACATTGCACCACACTCACTATAGCAGAGCAAACTCCAATGGGTCGCAGCGGTTCGCCCCCAACTCTACCAAAGTTGTTATGGATGAGATGGATTTATTTACAAAATGATCGAGGGGGCGTAGAGACGAGATCGCAGCCAGTCGGGCCTTTTTTACACTGCGCGCAGTTCTTCCATCTCCTCTTCTTTATCTCCGCCGCGCAGCATAACAATATCATTTAGATTTGACTGTAAGTGAATAAATTCACTTGACCCAATTGAGGCAGGTACGTGCTAATAAAATTCTGCATGTAGTTGTTGGCAGATAGTTATTAGTTCAAGTAACTAACAGTAGGCATTATGATAGCAGCTAGCAGCTGTCCGCACTTTAAATTTCCACCTTTTTCTTTTACACTTCCGTAGCACTGCAACGGCATTTGATATAGTGGATATGCAGTGGAATCTAGATAAATGGAAATCGCTTTAACGGAACTGCCACTGAACGGAATGTCATCCTGATGATTGGTTGGTTGGTTTTGTATTCATGCAGTGCTCTCTGCAACGTCTCTCAGTAAGTGGAACTCCTGATAAACGGAACCAATTTCCCTGGTCCCTTCAAGTTCAAGTCCGCTGTAAAAGCAAAAGTTCCTAGTCTTCATATGTATAGTGGCTTAAATGCTACTAGCACAAACAAGCACTGGCAGTGAGAAAATATGTAGATCAGTATTTTTTTTTTCTTTTTCAGTGCTAACCACACTACAGCCTTGAATTGAACTCCACAGTTTATTTTCCTCATTTGATACACTCATCCTTCATTTCAATTCCACAGTTAATTTTTCTCTTTTTTGCCTTTGTGGCCATTCTTTAGTGCAGGAACTAGGTTTGATGGAAGCTGGTTTGTCTGCTGTACCTGTATTTATTGCTTGCCCCTCTTTAACATGGACTTTATAAAATTTTTACAGCAAAGTGTTGTCCCTAATTTGGTTTACTGGTTGCTACTTATTGCACTAGTCAGTTTGGTATTTCTAGATAACAAAATTTGTCGGTCAAACGGGGAGATGCCTTAATGAACGCCTGAAGGAGCACAACAACAATGTGCATAATACAGTAAAAGGGCATCTGGGCATCCACTGTAGAGACTGCGACACTAGGGCCTGCTACCCTAACTTTGCTAGAACACAAATTTTAAGTAAACATAGTAACCAACTAACCCGTGAAATCATCGAAGCAGCGCACATCGCCTGGTCAAAAGACGCATGCGTCAGTAGCACCTCCTTATCCATTACATCCAAAGAACTAGCATTTTTAGCGGGGGGGGGGGGGGGGGGGGGGACATGATGATTACAGGTATCTCCCCTGTTCAGTGCAACGTGTAGGAATGATTGTGAATATATGTATGGTTTTTTTTTTTTTTTTGGTTCTTCTGTTGGTTGGAGCTGTTATATATGCTTCGTTCCAAGCAATAAACTTCAGTTGCAAGTCAGCGCTCCTCCGTGTCGTTTCTCCCTGCTTGTCCCCGTGAACACCGCGCTGTTCTGTTTCAAATATGTCTTACCAACTCACCCAAATGTCTGTTTTAACTATTTTTTGCTGTTTTTGACACGAGATTGTAAATTCCCTGCTGCATAAAATAGAATAATATTTGGGTCACATGTTCACAAAAGCCTTGTCTACAGATCGGCAGTATTTTCTTTCTATACTTCAGAAAGTGTTTCAGGGCCCCTTTAAGTAAACTCAGGTGGTAAAAATTTTATCCAGAGTCCCCCACTAAGGCGTGCCGCATAATCAGATCGAGGTTTGGTTCATAAAACCCCAGAATTTAATGAATACACCCAAGAGCCAAACCACGTCGCAGTTATTTGCTTCACTTTTTCTTGGAACATTTCCTTTAGCACAGCTGAGCTTTCTTTAGCAAGACCGGCCATACATTTGATTGCTATTCTTTATCACAAATATTAGAGTGGGTTATCCCAAACTCCTTGCATAACTGGTGGTGTGTTCTGCTATAGCATGCACCAGGCAGCACCTGCCCCTGTGGCCCAAGCCAATGCTCCAGTTCCACCCAGCCCACAAGCTGCAGCGCCTGCTGCTCCTGCAGCGCCTCCTCCAGCACCACGCGTTGCCCCAGACAACAGAGGACCGCGCATGAATGCCCAGGGTGGCCCACTGCTGGATGAGGTTAGTCAACAGTGCCTTGTGGTGTTCATCATCCCACATGCTACAAGCAGCACCACCCACCGTGGTAGTTCAGGGTCTATGGCACTCTTCCGCTAAGCTCAAGGTCGTCGGTTCAATTTTCGGCTGTGGTGACAGTACTTTGATTGGGGCGAAATGTGAAAACATGCTCATGTACAGATTTAGTTGCATGTTAGAAAACCCCAGGGTGTCAAAATTAAACCAGAGCTCTCCACTAAACGTCTCTTATAGCTGTAAAGTTGCTTTGGAGCATTCGGACATTAAAGCCCATGAGTCAGTCAATTAGTCCATGAGCAACACTGGTTTTTTTTTTTCTCATATTTTCTTTTTACTCTACCCATCATGGCACGTGCTATGAGGTCAAGCTACCAGACTTTCTGTCAACAGCACATCAGCTATGCTACAATTTTACTAGCGGTAGCACCATGTAAACAAAATATGTCATGGCTGCTTTTTGATGATGCTGACTTTTCCAACATTTAAAAATTTCTTTTTTGTAATGCATTAGTGGTCATTAATTTCACGTGGAAATTAATGTTTAAGTAATGCAGTACAGACCACTTAAATGTAACCACTGATAGTGCAGGACCAGATATAACGCGGTCCTTTCTGACTCCCGTCAGAAAGGAATTTTTAGGTATAAACCAGTAGGCCAGTTAACCCAGTAGCCAAATTTAATTCTTATAACCTATAACACATGAGAACATTGAACTAAGCAGTTAATTTTACAATAGAACAAAAACATTCACAGGGCTGTGACTGCTTATTGTTACGTACAAGTATTGTTAAAACTGGTAATGGTATAAGTGGGTTCAACTGTACTTCATCCTGTCTAATTAAAATGCTCTGATGTCTGTGCACCCTCTTTTTTGTGCAGCTTGGTTATAGCAATTATTGGTTGTACAGTAAAACCCACTCATAATGATACCAGTTTTACCAATACATATGTGACAGCAATCAGTTGTACGTGTTCTATGGTGAAATAAACCACTTTCTGCAATGCTCCCATGTTGCATTATCAGTTATTACAATGTCTGGCTAATGGGTGTGCATGCCGAAAGGAAAAGGAGCGCAAAATCCATGAAAAAAAAAACCGTAGCTGCTGCGTTCATCTTCTGCTGTGGACCCCGCACAGCAGCTTTCGTCGCATCGCTCTACGAATCGCTGACCTTGCATGCCTCTCTTGTCGCCCTTCCAACCCTCCCATCGACCCCTTGTCGACCCCATCTATTCGTGTATCGGAGGGGTGGAAGAGAGGTGGTAAAAGGGCATGCGAGGCCGGTGATGTGTAGGACAATGTGGCAACGGCATGCCATGCAAGGTGCAGTGGCTAGCCTTTTTTTTTTTTTTTTTTTGGCCACTTGGGATTTTTCACAGACACCTAGAAGCCAGATTTAATTGTTTATCGCCAAATAATTCAGCATGGGAACATTGTAGTAAATGGCTTATTATGCCTGAGCGTATATGCCCCCACTTTGAAGATTTGTGATGTGGGTGTACGAAGCTCAGCGATAAAAGTAGGCACAGCGTCAAGAGTAAGGTCAGCGGTGCAACTGTCACAGTGGATGATGGAGGACCTAGATAAGAATAGGTGAGTGGCACTGCGGATGATGTCATCGGCACAGCTGGCACGGTGCCAACTCACATAAGTAGGTGGACGGCTTTAGTGCCCGACATAACTCTGCGCTCAGAGAGGCATGCAATCAATTCTGTATCAGCACTTGGAAAGAGCAATTGGATAAACAAGGATGACATAAATTAATGGCGTTTTTCACTGGTCGATTCAGAGCAGGATTTCTTGTTCCGTGGCAACGAATCTGAGTTTCACTGGTCGATGTGGAGCGGGTTCACGCTTTCCGCTGGTCATTTCGGATCAACTCGCTCCGCGCCGGATCGCTCCGACTTGCTCCACCACCGAGTCACGGATTCTGGCGGAAATAACTCGCGTCACTTCAGTCTTCAAGCAAAATCGGTAGCCTGTTGGTACGCACAACATTGTTTTGCTTCACAAGATGGCTGCATTTGGTGCTGCTGTAGAACTCGCGTTTAGCAATGAGAGCTCGTACGACAGCAATTACGAGGTGACACAGGTGCCGTACGAAGCCTTCTATGTAAGTTGTCCATGCACAATCCTTGCGGGCGCAACATCGAAATGACGGACTCTGCGACAGCTGTGGTCAAATTACGCATGGGGGACAGCGACTTCGGTTGCCGTGGAAACCTATAGCGCGGAAGTCGGGCACATGTTCCGAAACCGATTTCTGTGACGTGTACGCAGACTTCCTGTGTGATCCCCCGCAGAGCGTTCTTGCGCTGCGCTGGCCGATTCGGATTTTTGAAACCCGAGCGCTCGCTTGAGGATTTCGGCGGCCACTCCAGATCGACTAGTGAAAAATGCCATAAAGTACACTCACGCGAAATGCGGTTCACTTGGGGAACAAGGGTAGTGTGCGTGTGTGTTTTTACCATAGAACACACACAAAAGGTGCCTCAGTTGCTCATTGTTACAACTGAGTATTGTTAAAACCGGTAATGTCTGTAAGTGGGTTTGGCTGTGCTTCTTTCTAGTGAAAGTGTTTGGATGTTTGTCCCCTCTGCCTTTTTTGTGTAGCGCAATTATAACAATTATCAGTTATAACAATGGGATTTTCTTGGCACTTGAATATTGTTTAAGCAGCTTTGACTGTAACGATGGAATATTTTTGGCCTTCGCATATTCTTATAAATGGTTTCGACTGTATATAACATTATTACTGCGAGTCTAATACATAAGTGGACTGTCATACTTGGTGTACTTTTGGTATGGCATCATATGCGTTTTGTAATGTATGCATGGTAACGCAGATTGATGGGGTGCTGTTGGTATTTGACAGTAACTGCCTTTTATATTTTTCTAAAGCGATTAAATTAGAAAAGTTTGTAGATATATCAGGGTGTCTACCAACCGGGGAAACTGGGAAAACGGGAATTCTTACCGGCAATATATTATAGTCTGGAAATACTTAGGGAATTTGTGCTTCTAGCAGGGAAAATTAGCTGCAATTTTATTGAAAGGGAACGAAAGTCACAGTAATGCTGGCTTGCCTAACAGAGAGGGATCATAACGAATCGTCTTTTGATGCCATGCCGTCAGCTGAAGGAGTTGCCAGTGTACAGTCAATGACAGACTTTCCGGACGCCCGATGGCTCCGTGGCACCACCACGTACCCCATAGAGTCAATGTATGAGAACGTCTGAAATTTCGGACGCAAGAGCCCTTCGCCGTCCGATTTTCCTGACTTTTTGCCGTGACCGCAGGTCCAGAACGGCATTAATCAAAGCCACCACTGCCGCCATTTTGATTACCTCGCAGCCATCGTAAACAGGCCTAGCTGCTTCAGTGTTCGCTATTAAGCTTCTTGCCGTTTGGCGCCTTGTTTTTCATTGAAAGAATTCGCCGCTGTAAGTAATGGCACTGACTCAGTCTTTGTGGTCCTTGCGATTGGATTCGAAGCTTGGAAAGCACGACGCGTTGCATAATGCCGGTTCCCAAAGGTCAGCTTCGCCTCAATACAGAAATGTTACGCGGGGAAGCATTTGCGAAAATATTGCGGTGAAGCATAACAGGCATGGGGAGGGGCAATTGTCACGGGACACAGTATCTATTCCTTAATTATACACGTATCCATCCACCTTCACCTGTCACAGTACGAGCACCGATAATAAGTGTGCTGGTATGCCTTTTCGGATGTGCCTGTGGCGATTTGAGCTTTTAATGGCAGTAAAAGACATGCATTCATTTTTTTCGGACTGCCAGACTTTACTGACGTTTTCGCGGCCCCTAGGGAGTCCGAAAAATCAGACGTTGACTGTACAGCTGATGAAGAGGGTACTTCAAATGGTCCATGGGGCAAATGCACGGTGGAAGGATGACAAGAACAGAAAGGTCCTGCGCATTGAGGAATGAACAGGAAAGGAAGCATGCCACCGTTTCTTTCAAGGAGCTTGAGCTCAAAAAACAAAGTGTTGGCTGACGCTGAAATGCAGGTGTCCCTTATCCAAACCAAAATAAACTCTTTAAAGCAGTGAAACGCAACACTGAGGCATTGTGCGCAGGCTGAGAGTACGTCAAGACAGTTCAGGTTGACACACCAGCTGTTGAGAATCTCACTTGTGACAAAGTTTGGGCCTCATACCAATGAGCTTGCTATAAATTGATAAACATAGCTCATATTCCCTTCAATCGTGGTGTCTACATTTCTAGGCGCAACCTATTTTTGCTATTTCTGTGCAGTGGTAGTAAGGCATAGAGCACAAACATTAAGCTTAGGGCGAATCGAACATTCTGGTAACCTAAATTACTTCCATTTTGCTTCTGAGTGATATATATCATTAGAGTATCGCTTTGGTGAAGGCACTACCATGTTTTATGTGACTCTTGATGTGGGGCATGTCGGTAGCAACCTTGAAATATATATATTTTTCTCTTTCTTGAAATGCTTGAGGCCAATGAATAACTTGTGCATGTAATTCGAGCGGGGGATTTAATACTTTGTATGAAGAAACGTAGCATGACTGGCTTTACAATATTCAAATATTTAGTTACTCTGTAATTATAATGACTCATCATAAAATGCTCAACAAGTCATTCTATCACTTTGATTTGCTTTCAGTGGAATCTCAAGCACCACCTATGTTTCACACATACGTATTGACAGTTGATCATAATTCATGACTGAAGTGGATATTTGAACACATTTGTTTATGTATGCATCTCTTTTTTTTATTCATATTTGAGAATGTTCCACTCAATTTGCAATGAGTCTTGGCATTTTTTTTTTTTCAAAGACATTTTATTCGCTGTGCATCTTACTAACCCCTCTCTTCTGTTTTTTTTTTTTTTTTTTTTAAATAAAATAAATGATGCTCCTTACTATTCAAACTGGATTAAATCGTCTTTCAGCATGCTTACTAGAGAGTGACAGCATCGGGTGACATAGTATCAGCCTGTTTTGACGTAAAACAAAGTTTTGTGTCACTCAGGGAATTTTGCAAAAGCACTCTGGGAAAACCTGGAAAGCTCAGGGAATTTGGAAATGTCTACTTGGTAGACGCCCTGTATATAGGGCAAAGAAAGGGTCAGTGCTTGGTATGGAACTTGGCTGCTCTTCTCAGGAGGAAGAGGAAGCGGCTCAACGTGACTGGCTGGACTGGGTTTACACTGTGAGCAGGGCAACTGTCCTGCTGAGCATTGTCTACTTCTACTCCTCCTTCGGAAGGTTCCTTGTCGTCACTGGCATCGCTCTGCTTATGTACCTGTAAGTGCTTGTTTGCTTCAGTTTCTGGCATGTACCGTATTTATTTGATTATAATGCGAGGGTGCTAGTTGGGGGACCCGAGAAAAACTTTACCCTGTAATGCCTAATGTACCGTGTCGACTATGCTAAGTTTGATGCCTCAAAATTCTGATTGAGGTGTGGGAAACCTAATGCAAAGTGCATAGTTGCACTTTCAATATGCTGGAGTAAAGTTTAAGTTGTTAATAGTTTAACAAATAGCTTACTAATTAATTAATTTGTGCAGTAAATAAGTTATAACTGATAAATTATTTATTGCTTTTTTTCTACCGATGTACTCTCCGTGGCCGGAAATAAATGTCAAAGATTTGTTCTAGCCGACAGATTGCCCGAAATACCGAATAATAGAAAAACCCCTTCCCGGACTCGATGGGGACTGCCAAAAGGTTCAAATAATCAGGAGCCTGAAATACTGTATTCTCCAGAAAATAAGCGACCTTATTTCACAAGTAGCCAAGAAAGGTGTGCCGTATTCTTGAATTGTCACTTTCGGGGATACTTTTGATTTCGTGCGACTAGTGCAAGACGTATCGGCGTCTCAGAGCAACTGCATTCTTGGCACAGTGCCAAGCACACTATCTTTCGCATGGATAGCAAAAGACACATAGGCATCTACGAACAATGGCATTCGTGGAATGGTGCCAAGCACACTTGTCGCATGACTAGTGCAAGATGCATCAGCATCTACGAGAAAGCAACGGCTTTCTTGGGACAGTGCTAAGCACGCTATCTTATCACAGTGCCCATCAATGTGTCCGGGGCTGGTCAACCAATATATTGCAAATTTGAAAGTACAGTCAACGACCGATTTTTCGGACCTTCTAGGGAACGTAAAAACGTCCGAAAATTCTGGCAGTCGGAAAAAATGAATGCATGCAAAAAAACGCACCCTTTTTATTTTTTTCTCAGATCTAGAGGTAAAGGGCGAAGTAACAGGCTTCCGAAACCCTGCCACAGCATCAGTGAAGTGGCTATAAAAAGAGGCGTTCAAAAACTCTGTATGCAGCCGACTGCCGGTTTATTATGTACATGGGCATCGTCGGGCAGCCGGTGTTATTGCTGCAGTGGCTTGAAGAACTTGCCGATTGTTGTTTTGACGGCGTTCCGGTTGCATGCGATCATATTCGCCTCGATCTGAGCAAGGGTCATGTCAGCACTGTACACCGATGAAAGAGTCAACAGTGCTCGCGTCAACTTGGCGCCTGTAGGTGGCGCAGGCATTGGCTCCTCATTTTCAACATCGGAGTCTTCTGAATCCCCCACAACCCGACGGACTATTTCCTCGTCAGTCAGTTCTGCGCGGAAGTCGAGCTCGTTGTCAGCGTCAACAAACTGTTCAAAAGTTATTTCCGTGTGTATGGAAAACCCCAGCAGAGCGGAGGTCGTTGATCACGTCGTCTGACGGTACTGCTTTCCGCGCTTCGATGCCATTGGCGAGGACGACGAAGACGGAGTGGGCGCCATCGAAGGCAAGCGAAATCCTCAAGTTGCGAACAGTGGAGTTCGCTGACGAGCATCGAAGCACCTAGGCCTAACGTCGCAGAGCACACTTGACACAACAGACAACCACACACCACGCTAGCCAAAACGTGGCCTGCGCAAACAAACAAACAAAATGGCGCCGCTCCGGAAACTCCGCCGGAGGCGGAAGTGTGGCGATGAACATAGCCAGCGTGGCCAGACCAAATCGGTGTGTGACGACTAGATTCGGCTAGTTGTGCTTCAAAGCGGTGATATGCTTCGGCTGCAAGTGGATTTCCTTCTCAAGGGCGCTGCGCGAGGAGCCAAAAATTCCTTCCGTCCGTCAAAAAGTCCGGAAAATTGGACGGCGGGGGGTTCGAGCGTCCGAAACTTCAGATGTCCTTATACATTGATTCTATGGGGCTCGTGGCGGTGCCGCGAAGACGTCCGAAATATCAGGCATGTCCGAAAATTTGGGCGTTCGAAAATTCAGTCGTTGACTGTACCATATGCATTCGTGTAATGGCCGCAGGTTTTTTTCTTAGATTTGGGGGGGGGGGGGGGGGGGTAATTGGTGCTACGGCCATTACACAAAGAAAAAGACACATTTTTTTTTTTTTCCATAAATATTTTCGGTGGTACTTGCCCTTATTGAACTACAGTACTCGTTTGTACTGGCTCTGGCTATTGGCTATTCTCGTCGTGTGTCACCTGCCGGCTGGAATAAATGGCGACGCCTGACCGACCAGCGACGGCAGTGTGCTGGTCGGTCAGGCGTCGCAGAGGATGTGCTTTTGCTACCCGGAGATGCAGAAAACTCGGCACGGCTGCCTTGTTTTGCCACCAATTTAAAAAAAAAAGAAGCTTCGGAATTATCGCACCACACAACAAATAACACTGCTAACCTTCTCAAAAGTCAAGGGTGCGGCTAATACACGGGTAATTTTAAATATATTTTGGGGGGGATTTTTTTTTACAAATTTCTGGGTGCCACTTTTACATGTGTGCAGCCATTACACAAGTATATACGCCATTTTCGAAAGTGAATTTCTCAGAATACAGCCCAAGTTTGTTAACAAGTTGCTATGCACACATAAGCTTGCCTTTAGCGTACACAGTTCGTTGCCGCAAATTTCTAGCGATGCCTTTTACGGGTTTGTCCGTAAAGTAATGAGTCTGGGTCTGGTAAAAAGAATTTATTGATCCGATCAGCACATATTATTACAATTCTTAAATAGTCTCGTTGGGTGTCGATACACCGCTGCCAACGCGATTCCCATGCTACAAAGGCTCCCTGGCATTCAGCTGTCGTAACCTCTTTCAGAGACTGTGTGACAGCCTGTTGAATGGTGGGAACATTGTCAAAATGGTGACCTTTCAGGCTTCTCTTGAGCTTTGGGAACAGGAAAAAGTCTGCCGGGCTCACATTGGGGCTGCATGGTGGCTGCGGCAAGGTTGCAACCCCTATCCAGTTCAGGTAAGCGGTCACAACGAGGGCGGTATGGGCTGGAGCGTTGTCCTGGTGAAGCTTCCAGTGATCAGCAATCTTCGGTCGTTTCAGTTTGACGTCTTTGAGAAGGTGCTCAACGACTTCTTTGTAGACCACAGCATTGACAGTTCATCCCGGAGGTACAAATTCTTTGTGGACCACCCCACTATTCTCAAAAAAAGACAAAGAACATTGTCTTTAACTTGGACTTCGACATTCTCGCTTTCCTGGGTCATAAAGAGTTCGCAGTGTGCCACTCTGAACTTTGGCGCTTGGTTTCGGAGTCGTACTGGAACACCCATGATTCGTCACATGTTATTACGCCATCTAGAAAGCCCTGTTCACTTTCCAGCTGCACCAACATCTCACTGGAAACATCCACTCATCG